>NC_086449.1:88616000-88751000 GCF_028390025.1 Pseudophryne corroboree | reverse complement strand
AAAAATCGGGGGTTTTATATGGGATATATGCAGTGCTTTCATGCTAATTTTGCTTAGGGGCGGTGGATAAAACACCTGTCATTCCATAGCAAAGCGCCGTCATTCCACATTATGTGACATGTATAGTAGACTACAGATGTAGGCGGACACATATGGAAAAGGATTAGTGTGTGCGCTTAGGGGATCATAGAAAAATCGGGGGTTTTATATGGGACATATGCAGTGCTTTCATGCTAATTTTGCTTAGGGGCGGTGGATAAAACATTTGTCATTCCATAGCAAAGCGCCGTCATTCCACATTATGTGACATGTATAGTAGACTACAGATGTAGGCGGACGCATATGGAAAAGGATTATTGTGTGCGCTTAGGGGATCATAGAAAAATCGGGGGTTTTATATGGGATATATGCAGTGCTTTCATGCTAATTTTGCTTAGGGGCGGTGGATAAAACAGCTGTCATTCCATAGCTAAGCGCCGTCATTCCACATTATGTGACATGTATAGTAGACTACAGATGTAGGCGGACGCATATGGAAAAGGATTATTGTGTGTGCTTAGGGGATCATAGAAAAATCAGGGGTTTTATATGGGACATATGCATTGCTTTCATGCTAATTTTGCTTAGGGGCGGTGGATAAAACAGTTGTCATTCCATAGCAAAGCGCCGTCATTCCACATTATGTGACATGTATAGTAGACTACAGATGTAGGCGGACGCATATGGAAAAGGATTATTGTGTGCGCTTAGGGGATCATAGAAAAATCGGGGGTTTTATATGGGAAATATGCAGTGCTTTCATGCTAATTTTGCTTAGGGGCCGTGGATAAAACAGCTGTCATTCCATAGCAAAGCGCCGTCATTCCACATTATGTGACATGTATAGTAGGCTAATAATGTAGGCGGACGCATATGGAAAAGGATTAGTGTGTGCGCTTAGGGGATCATAGAAAAATCGGGGGTTTTATATGGGACATATGCAGTGCTTTCATGCTAATTTTGCTTAGGGGCGGTGGATAAAACAGTTGTCTTTCCATAGCAAAGCGCCGTCATTCCACATTATGTGACATGTATAGTAGACTACAGATGTAGGCGGACGCATATGGAAAAGGATTATTGTGTGCGCTTAGGGGATCATAGAAAAATCGGGGGTTTTATATGGGACATATGCAGTGCTTTCATGCTAATTTTGCTTAGGGGCGGTGGATTAAACAGCTGTCATTCCATAGCAAAGCGCCGTCATTCCACATTATGTGACATGTATAGTAGGCTAATAATGTAGGCGGACGCATATGGAAAAGGATTATTGTGTGCGCTTAGGGGATCATAGAAAAATCAGGGGTTTTATATGGGACATATGCATTGCTTTCATGCTAATTTTGCTTAGGGGCGGTGGATAAAACAGCTGTCATTCCATAGCAAAGCGCCGTCATTCCACATTATGTGACATGTATAGTAGGCTAATAATGTAGGCGGACGCATATGGAAAAGGATTATTGTGTGCGCTTAGGGGATCATAGAAAAATCGGGGGTTTTATATGGGACATATGCAGTGCTTTCATGCTAATTTTGCTTAGGGGCGCTGGATAAAGCAGCTGTCATTCCATAGAAAACCGCCATAATTCTGCATTATGTGACATGTATAGTAGGGTAATGATGTAGGCGGATGCATATGGAAAAGGATTAGTGTGTGCGCTTAGGGGATCATAGAAAAATCGGGGGTTTTATATGGGACATATGCAGTGCTTTCATGCTAATTTTGCTTAGGGGCGGTGGATTAAACAGCTGTCATTCCATAGCAAAGCGCCGTCATTCCACATTATGTGACATGTATAGTAGGCTAATAATGTAGGCGGACGCATATGGAAAAGGATTATTGTGTGCGCTTAGGGGATCATAGAAAAATCAGGGGTTTTATATGGGAAATATGCATTGCTTTCATGCTAATTTTGCTTAGGGGCGGTGGATAAAACAGCTGTCATTCCATAGCAAAGCGCCGTCATTCCACATTATGTGACATGTATAGTAGGCTAATAATGTAGGCGGACGCATATGGAAAAGGATTATTGTGTGCGCTTAGGGGATCATAGAAAAATCGGGGGTTTTATATGGGACATATGCAGTGCTTTCATGCTAATTTTGCTTAGGGGCGCTGGATAAAGCAGCTGTCATTCCATAGAAAACCGCCATAATTCTGCATTATGTGACATGTATAGTAGGGTAATGATGTAGGCGGATGCATATGGAAAAGGATTAGTGTGTGCGCTTAGGGGATCATAGAAAAATCAGGGGTTTTATATGGGACATATGCAGTGCTTTCATGCTAATTTTGCTTAGGGGCGCTGGATAAAGCAGCTGTCATTCCATAGAAAACCGCCATAATTCTGCATTATGTGACATGTATAGTAGGCTATTGATGTAGGCGGATGCATATGGAAAAGGATTAGTGTGTGCGCTTAGGGGATCATAGAAAAATCGGGGTTTTTATATGGGACATATGCAGTGCTTTCATGCTAATTTTGCTTAGGGGCTGTGGATAAAACAGCTGTCATTCCATAGCTAAGCGCCGTCATTCCACATTATGTGACATGTATAGTAGGCTAATGATGTAGGCGGACGCATATGGAAAAGGATTATTGTGTGGGCTTAGGGGATCATAGAAAAATCGGGGGTTTTATATGGGACATATGCAGTGCTTTCATGCTAATTTTGCTTAGGGGCGGTGGATAAAACATTTGTCATTCCATAGCAAAGCGCCGTCATTCCACATTATGTGACATGTATAGTAGACTACAGATGTAGGCGGACACATATGGAAAAGGATTAGTGTGTGCGCTTAGGGGATCATAGAAAAATCAGGGGTTTTATATGGGACATATGCAGTGCTTTCATGCTAATTTTGCTTAGGGGCGGTGGATAAAACAGTTGTCATTCCATAGCAAAGCGCCGTCATTCCACATTATGTGACATGTATAGTAGGCTAATAATGTAGGCGGACGCATATGGAAAAGGATTATTGTGTGCGCTTAGGGGATCATAGAAAAATCGGGGGTTTTATATGGGACATATGCAGTGCTTTCATGCTAATTTTGCTTAGGGGCGGTGGATAAAACACCTGTCATTCCATAGCAAACCGCCATAATTCTGCATTATGTGACATGTATAGTAGGCTAATGATGTAGGCGGACGCATATGGAAAAGGATTATTGTGTGCGCTTAGGGGATCATAGAAAAATCGGGGGTTTTACATGGGACATATGCAGTGCTTTCATGCTAATTTTGCTTAGGGGCGGTGGATTAAACAGTTGTCATTTCATAGCAAAGCGCCGTCATTCCACCTTATGTGACATGTATAGTAGACTACAGATGTAGGCGGACGCATATGGAAAAGGATTAGTGTGTGCGCTTAGGGGATCATAGAAAAATCGGGGGTTTTATATGGGACATATGCAGTGCTTTCATGCTAATTTTGCTTAGGGGCGGTGGATAAAACAGTTGTCATTCCATAGCAAAGCGCCGTCATTCCACATTATGTGACATGTATAGTAGACTACAGATGTAGGCGGACGCATATGGAAAAGGATTATTGTGTGCGCTTAGGGGATCATAGAAAAATCGGGGGTTTTATATGGGAAATATGCAGTGCTTTCATGCTAATTTTGCTTAGGGGCGGTGGATAAAACACCTGTCATTCCATAGCAAAGCGCCGTCATTCCACATTATGTGACATGTATAGTAGGCTAATAATGTAGGCGGACGCATATGGAAAAGGATTATTGTGTGCGCTTAGGGGATCATAGAAAAATTGGGGGTTTTATATGGGACATATGCAGTGTTTTCATGCTAATTTTGCTTAGGGGCGGTGGATAAAACACCTGTCATTCCATAGCAAAACGCCGTCATTCCACATTATGTGACAAGTATAGTAGACTACAGATGTAGGCGGACGCATATGGAAAAGGATTAGTGTGTGCGCTTAGGGGATCATAGAAAAATCGGGGGTTTTATATGGGACATATGCAGTGCTTTCATGCTAATTTTGCTTAGGGGCGCTGGATAAAGCAGCTGTCATTCCATAGAAAACCGCCATAATTCTGCATTATGTGACATGTATAGTAGGCTATTGATGTAGGCGGATGCATATGGAAAAGGATTAGTGTGTGCGCTTAGGGGATCATAGAAAAATCGGGGTTTTTATATGGGACATATGCAGTGCTTTCATGCTAATTTTGCTTAGGGGCTGTGGATAAAACAGCTGTCATTCCATAGCTAAGCGCCGTCATTCCACATTATGTGACATGTATAGTAGGCTAATGATGTAGGCGGACGCATATGGAAAAGGATTATTGTGTGGGCTTAGGGGATCATAGAAAAATCGGGGGTTTTATATGGGACATATGCAGTGCTTTCATGCTAATTTTGCTTAGGGGCGGTGGATAAAACATTTGTCATTCCATAGCAAAGCGCCGTCATTCCACATTATGTGACATGTATAGTAGACTACAGATGTAGGCGGACGCATATGGAAAAGGATTATTGTGTGCGCTTAGGGGATCATAGAAAAATTGGGGGTTTTATATGGGAAATATGCAGTGCTTTCATGCTAATTTTGCTTAGGGGCGGTGGATAAAACGCCTGTCATTCCATAGCAAAGCGCCGTCATTCCACATTATGTGACATGTATAGTAGACTACAGATGTAGGCGGACACATATGGAAAAGGATTAGTGTGTGCGCTTAGGGGATCATAGAAAAATCAGGGGTTTTATATGGGACATATGCAGTGCTTTCATGCTAATTTTGCTTAGGGGCGGTGGATAAAACAGTTGTCATTCCATAGCAAAGCGCCGTCATTCCACATTATGTGACATGTATAGTAGGCTAATAATGTAGGCGGACGCATATGGAAAAGGATTATTGTGTGCGCTTAGGGGATCATAGAAAAATCGGGGGTTTTATATGGGACATATGCAGTGTTTTCATGCTAATTTTGCTTAGGGGCGGTGGATAAAACACCTGTCATTCCATAGCAAAACGCCGTCATTCCACATTATGTGACATGTATAGTAGACTACAGATGTAGGCGGACGCATATGGAAAAGGATTAGTGTGTGCGCTTAGGGGATCATAGAAAAATCGGGGGTTTTATATGGGACATATGCAGTGCTTTCATGCTAATTTTGCTTAGGGGCGCTGGATAAAGCAGCTGTCATTCCATAGAAAACCGCCATAATTCTGCATTATGTGACATGTATAGTAGGCTATTGATGTAGGCGGATGCATATGGAAAAGGATTATTGTGTGCGCTTAGGGGATCATAGAAAAATCGGGGTTTTTATATGGGACATATGCAGTGCTTTCATGCTAATTTTGCTTAGGGGCTGTGGAGAAAACAGCTGTCATTCCATAGAAAACCGCCGTCATTCCGCGTCATTCTGGATTTATAATATGTGACATCACCTTAGGAAGAAGTGTGCTGAAGATATAGTTCATAAGTTTAAGATTTTTGGAAATATATATAAATGTTCAATCTACTCCCATTATAGTCAATTGGCATTCCATTTATGCAGACCAGAGTGTCATTCCTTTTAGTATGTCCCGCTGACAGGGGTTCAACAGGGAGGCTCTTATTCACAGGGCAGATGCGGCGGGAAGCAGCTGGAGGGACACCCGTTTGGGAGCCATAGATCATGAAGCCAGCGGACCTGGTGAGGCAAGCGTCTGCCAATTGTTCCCCCCGCCCGTTCTTTTTCTCACAGGCAGTCACAGTGGTCCGCCCCATTCGGCCTCAGCACCCATAGGCAGCTGGCTAATGGAAGCGCCGGCTCTGGCTGCGGCTCCCTCCTCCCCCCTCCTCCTCCTCTCTGTGGCCGCTGCGTCCCACTCCCTGCTGCTCCTCTCCTCTGGGGGCGGCGGTGGCCCGCAGCACACAGCGGCATGTAAGGAGTCAGTTTGACTCCCTACATGTCGTGCTAGCTTTGGACCCCTTGACAGTGGCGGGCCCCAGTGTAGTTCCGCCACTGCTACACAGGTCTCCTTGAAAGACAAACAACCTTTTAGCAACTGTGTTTATAGGAGATTTAAAGTGATACGAACAACGGGACCAATTGCTACAATCTACTGATACTTTGTAACATTGGAATAAGATACAATAATTATCTAGTTATGCAGCAGCTACACGGGCAGTCACTGCTCTATGGATTGCATTATGTAAGCACTAATGGTGGCATCTGTAATATGAGGAATATATATGACCGATCTACATTAAGCGCTGCCGCTAACGTCTCTATTTATACACAGTGTTGAGTTGTCATTGGATAAGTTAAAGACGCTCAATTTCCTGATTGGTTTATGCAATGGGCGTTGTCATTTAAAAAAAAAAAAACCGTCAAAACTTTCTGTTGCTCCTTTGTTTTATGTAACCGGCAGGCGCGGGAACGAAATGAGTCACGAGGTATTATCACGATTCAGCCATAACGATTACACTGTAATCACAGTAAACCTGGAAGTAATTGCTGTCAGTCCAGCAAGAAGAGACAACCAGTCAACATACATAGCACACGGCGCTGATACAGGACTCTAGTCTAAGGAGTCTTGGAAAAGAAACGTGATTATAAGCAGTGCTGAATAGCTACCATCGGCGGGAACAGAGCCGGCCTTAGGCATAGGCAAACTAGGCAAATGCCTAGGGCATTTGGAATGCTTAGGGGCACCAGCAGCTTCTGCTGATTAAAATGATATGCGGCATGCCTATATTCTGTGTGTGACTGCGGCTGTATCTGCATACGTTGCAGTGTATTCCTGGAAATCACTGTAATGTAGCATTTTGTATGCAGATACCGCCGCAGTCGCACACAGAATATAGGCATGCCGCATATCATTTTAATCAACAGAAGCTGCTTGTGCATCCTAGCCACAAAGTAATGCAAATAAGATGCATTTTCATAAACAAAAGGCGCCCGACGTTAGCAGAGCTACCAGCTGACTCATGCCAGGCATCTCCTGCAGAACTAGCGGCGGTACTAGGGGACACCAGCCAAAATCTTGCCTAGGGCATCATATTAGTTAGGGCCGGCTCTGGGCGGGAATAATATTGTAAGGAAACAACAGATGTTCCTTACAAGCTGTACTCAGTCTCACTAATGCCGGGAGCTCATAGTATGTGACTGCAGTAAAAACAGTATAAATCAAAGGATCTGCATACCTTGCAACATTGACAGCAAAATGATTATCATTTGATTGTTAAAGAATTACAAATACACTTATATGGTAGGTCTCATTTATTTATATATTATGGGAAGCTTTAGGACTGAAAATAATCAGAACTTCAGCATGCATTGGGGGCAATATTACACTAATGGGGAACAGTAAATAGTGTTATACAATTGTTATTATTCTATTAAAACAGCAGTGGATACAATCTTTAGCAAAGTATCATTTCAGACCACAAGCTGAATCTCATAACTGAGAAAGACTAATGTACAGTACAGGAAGAACATAGAGGTAAATATCTATCTAGACAGAAAAGGGGTTTACAAGAAAGGGGCTCTTGGTGGAAATAACAATCAAAAATTGATTAATTACTTAGTCTTTTTGTATGACTGAATTTTTATTGATGCACATTTTATTAGTTCATTTTAATTTCCTTTTCACTTTAAACAAAATACTTTTATAAAAAGTATTAGTTAAAAGGTATATTTTATGACACTCCATTTGAGTTAAACACTTATAGGGTATTATATGGCTTTAAGAAAAATGAATCTGTGACCTAAATGTAAAGGAATTAAGAATACAAATGCAATGCAATGCAAACTATACTGATAACCACTCACGTCTTCCTATGGTGGACTACAGTATACTAAAAGATGACTGCTTCTCCTGTTTCTTTCTCTCTGCGTAGGGATCGGCTGTGCTACTACCCAAGACTTCTGGAAATGCAATTATGTTCCTATTGACTGTTGAGGCTGCGTTAAAATGTTTGTATTTATGAAACCTTTAAAGTAAATCTGTAATGGGAATTACTGACATCCATTTTTATATGTCCACACACTTTAACAGCACTGGGGTAAAATAAATGGCATAAAAAGTTATATACTGTGTAAAAGGAGAAAAACGGAAACAGGCAGAAATGGATAGCCTAAATATCATGTAACATGTACACATGCTGCCAAATAAAATGACATCTTATCATACCTCCCAACATGACCCTCTCCAGGAGGGACAGAATGCTCTGCTCCTGGACTTCCCTCTTAATCTATTATTGCCATCACCTGTGGTTAAACACCTTTCTTATCCATAAACCTGTTCAACACAGGTGCCGGCAATCACAAATTAAGAGAAAAGTCCAGCAGCAGAGCATTGTGTCCCTCCTGGAGAGGGTCATGTTGGGAGGTATGTCTTATACAGTATACCACTAGTTTCCATGTGGTTATCATTTTCACTTTCAAGACCAAAGTGAGTCAAGCAGGGAGTGGAAGGAACAAAAGGAGGAAGTTGGAGACAAAACGAAGAAGATAGGAAAAAGAGAGAGAGAGAGAGAAACTTTCCTTTCCATTTCCCACTACACTTCTCCCTGTTACTCCTTCTCCTCCTGACTTCTGGGCTTTACCTTATTTCTCCAGTCACACCCATTATATTCTATGCTCTGTTCTCACACCTCACTATTTTTTGCACCCTTCTCCCTATTTGTATAATCTCTCTCTCTCTCTCTCTCTCCTCCTTTTATCAGCACCCACACTTCCTTCCCCATCCCTCTTTACACAAACACCTTTTCTCAGTACCCATTTGTATACTTCTCTCTGTAAAAAGTTGGTAGTTCTGGAGATATAGTGTGTATGTCTCAATGTCGGTATGGTGCATACATTACAGGCACTATGGAGACTGTCCTTGTCTGGAAATTAAATGACCTTGAACTAACGTTGGGGGGGATCCTAGAGCTATGAAGGGGTGTGGATGCAGGCTACCCTCATTTCTAGTGAGCAACAGCTAGACCAACAGTCGCAGCTTTATGTACCAGATGTCTGGCACCCTGGTCCTGCCACCGTGGTGGGCACCTCCTTCTGTAACTTTCCCGTGAGTTTCTTGTCCGTATTGGCACTTGGTAGCATGATCAGAGTTTCTGGCACAAGGTAATTATTATTCACTAGGGGTTTATTTCCTGGCAGTCTGAGAGGAATGGGACCAGGGCACCACAGCCATCTTCCTAGCTATAGGATCGTTGGTGGGAAGTGCCAACCGCACTCTTCACAGCCAGAAAACCCCCAGGGATGAGTAACCAGCAATTGTATCTACTAAGCATACTTACCTTGTCCTAGTAGCTATAATTCATAGACAAGAGCGCCAGCACCGTGTGAGGCATCATGCCTGTGCTATGTACCTGTGTGTTCAAGAGCCAACACGTCATCTTTATGTGTTTTATTATGCACCCTACTCTGCACAGAGTGTGCTGCAAATCACCTTCATTATCTACAGGGCCAGGAGGAGACAGATAGGTCAGAGTGGACATAATAGCCTCACAGTAAAGGAGAGATGTGTTACAGGCCGGGCACTTCCATCCTGCTGTGGGTGAGCTTCCAGTCGCTATGCCTGTCCTCCTTCTCAGCGACTAGGCCAGCAATGGCCATATAGGGTTCGAATAGACTTGGAGTACGAGTGCGGTACAGAGAGCCGGCTCGCCGCTCTCCTCATGCCCTAGAAAAGACTCTTTTTCTGGGCTAGGGAAACACAAGGTGAGAGCAGAATGTCCCTTACACTCAGACAGGGAAAAGTTTACACGGCTGCTCATTCCGCCAATGGGAGCACAGGAGGCGCCAAGCTCAACAGCCAATCACAGCACAGCAGGCAGTGTATATTAGAGACATCCGGAGCTGAGAGCGTGTTATTTAGTATCTGTATTAAGTATTTTGTTGTACGCTAACATGGCAGAAACTGCACCAGACGCCTCCGCTGTCCCTATATCAGAGGGCGCAGCCAAAAAGAAGAGGCAGCCGAAGAAAGCTGCAGGGGGAGCCAAGAAAAGCTCCAAATCTTCCGGACCCAGCGTCTCCGAGCTGATTGTAAAAGCCGTGGCCGCTTCCAAGGAGCGCAGTGGAGTTTCTCTTGCCGCCCTGAAGAAGGCTCTGGCTGCCGGAGGCTACGATGTGGAGAGGAACAACAGCCGCATTAAAGTGGGGGTGAAAGGATTGGTGACCAAAGGAACTCTCACCCAGGTGAAAGGCACCGGCGCTTCCGGCTCCTTCAAGCTTAATAAGCAGGTGGAAAGCAAGAAACCCGCCCTGAAGCCCAAGAAACCAGCGGCAAAGAAAGTGGCTAAATCTCCGAAGAAGCCCAAGAAAGCTCCGCGTGCAGCTAAGAGCCCCAAGAAGGTGAAGAAACCCGCTAAAGCGGCTGCTGCCTAAAGCCGTGAAGTCTAAGAAGGCGTCCAAGAGTCCCGCCAAGAAGGCAGCGAAGCCCAAAGCCGCCAAAAGCCCGGCCAAGAAGGCAGCTAAGCCCAAGAAAGCTGCGGCCAAGAAGTGATGGAAGAGCCGCCGCAGCCTCGCTTCCTTGTTATCCCCACAAAGGCTCTTTTCAGAGCCACCCACCCTGTCCAGGCAGAGCTGTAGGCGCACGACGTCACCTGTAGAGTGAATAATAGTCGCCAGATTTGAATGATTTATTGTCTCAGAGAGAATAACAATGGTGGCGGTATTATAGGGCAGATACAGTATCTCAGCGCATGAAGGTCGTTATACCCATCATGCAATTTGTTTCATGTAAGTTCCTAAGGTCTCCATTGAATTGTCTCAGACAGGCAGTGGTCTAATCAGTAGACTAAACTAGAATTCGCATAGACATTATTCATGCCAGCAGCAGAGAGCTATTATTCCTACGATCAGACGCTGCTAGTACTGGACGGGTTATTTCTATGCGTGGCAGCTGTATAATGAGTACAGGAGGTAGATGTATTGCAGCGCTGCTCAGTATGACAGTGTTCAGCGCTAATCACACGCTACATAAGCAATGTGTCTGCTGAGCCGTGGTAGAGAGAGCAGGAGAAAGATCGTGTTACCCAAGATACGCCAGTCACCCGCGCTTATCTACACTACACAAGCTCGCCTCACACAGCGGCAGCTGATATCTCGTTTCCTCTGCCACACAGTCACAAAGCAGGTCCTGTTCAGACCATCTAATTAGGCTTTATGTTCCCAGAGTACAAAGGGAAGGAATCTTATTTACCTCACGTCTAAATATACAATTATGGTAAAGGAAGAACGATACATCGAAGCATTTCTTGATAAGTAGTGACATTTCATCTCTCTAAAATGATAAATAGCGTGTTTCTCGGTGGATACATTGTAATGAAACCTACACTGCCGCCTTGGGATAGGAGGGAGATTATTCAAAATGGACAAATGACAGCAGAGCAGAAATCGGCGGGAGGGGAAAAAATATATTCGCCGGAGTCAGCAATTCAAATCGCAGCCTGAAAAAAACTCCTCTCTCCCATTCTCCCACCGACATTGCCGCTTGTGCCTGGGCCCTATGTGACGGCTAGCAGTATTCCTGGCGCCTGGGTTTGGTTATTCTGGTTAAAGCTCCGCATTGATAAGCGCTCCGGCATTACAGCTGTTGGTCCCTTTTATATCACTGTATAATGCGCCATTTATCTGCATGTGGTATTGTATATGGGGCCAGCTCAATATAAGCCTGAGCGCTGCAGCTACTATACTCAGCCGAGTCTCTATCCAGGTCACTGCTGCACAAATAACCCTGGAAGCGGTGTTACTGTTATTCCAGTATAAGGAGCACTCAGAGCAGGTGTGCCTACACAGGAATCACGTGGTGTCATCACTAAACACATTGATACATCTAAATGGATCCTGTTCTCATGAAACTGACTGGGAACAATAGAACCGCAGTAACGCCGGAGTTTGCGCCCTGGTGCTATTTCTGCAATTATTGGAATATGCTGACACAGGTCGTCTTGCAGTAATTATCTCCAACTGTGTGTATCCGAGATGCAGAGTGATCATAATACTGGCACAAATTGTTAGTGTAAAAAGAGACTTTGTAACATTTTAATCAGAGCAAATAATTTTCCAGTTCTACAACTACACGGGCAGAGTATGGCTGTTTTCTGTCAGCACCTACAAGGAACTTTTCTAATGTAAGGAATATAGAGAAACCGGTTCTGTAGGAACAACAATTATAAACTGCAAGACTCAGTCTATATAGCCCCTGGGGTACTGTGATCCAGCCAAGTAGACACCGCACAAACCATCATAGTCATAGCCCGATTAGAGAGGAGGTGGGTGGCTCTTAAAAGAGCCTTTGTGTTGATGGATCGGAGAAGGAATGGAAACTACTTGGCGCTGGTGTACTTGGTGACGGCCTTGGTGCCCTCGGACACGGCGTGCTTGGCCAGCTCTCCCGGCAGCAGCAGACGTACTGCGGTCTGGATCTCCCGGGAGGTGATGGTGGAGCGCTTGTTGTAGTGAGCCAGGCGGGAAGCTTCCCCCGCAATGCGCTCAAAGATGTCATTGACAAAGGAGTTCATGATACCCATAGCCTTGGAAGAGATGCCGGTATCAGGGTGCACCTGCTTCAGCACCTTGTAGACGTAAATGGCGTAACTCTCCTTCCTGCTCTTTCTACGCTTCTTCCCATCCTTCTTCTGGGTCTTGATCACCGCTTTCTTAGAGCCTTTCTTTGGCGCCGGAGCAGACTTCGGTGGGTCAGGCATTCTAGCGGTTCTTTACAACACAATGCAGAAAATGTGTGTCTGCTTACCACATCTGTTGTATTTATAGGCATCTTATGCAAACGAGGCATCACCAATGCAAGCTACACTATTGGGTAGAAGTGTCATGTGACACTGGTACGCATCGTAACCCCACCCTTCTTTTTGCGGATTGGCCTGTGGATGAAGTTGAGCTGCAATTGGTCTGCTTGTAAGCAGACCAATCACAGAGCAAGCAGCATGTCGCTTCTAGTATATATGTAAGAGGATGTGGATGTTTTGGAGATATTTCTTTCAGTTGAAACAGAGTTTTTTTTTTTGTTATCTTATTGAACCTCGCAAGCATGTCTGGAAGAGGGAAACAAGGCGGCAAGACCCGTGCTAAGGCAAAGACTCGCTCATCCCGTGCCGGTCTCCAGTTCCCAGTCGGTCGAGTTCACCGTCTGCTGAGGAAAGGTAATTATGCCGAGCGGGTGGGAGCCGGTGCACCGGTCTATCTGGCCGCGGTACTGGAGTATCTGACGGCTGAGATTTTGGAGCTCGCCGGAAACGCCGCCCGCGACAACAAGAAGACCCGCATCATCCCCCGCCACCTGCAGCTGGCTGTACGCAACGACGAAGAGCTCAACAAGCTGCTCGGTGGGGTGACCATCGCCCAGGGAGGCGTTCTGCCCAACATCCAGGCTGTATTGCTGCCCAAGAAGACTGAGAGCCACAAATCGGCCAAGAGCAAGTAACGTGATGCTGGCAGCTTCCACCACAGAACCGATATGTACCTGACACACAACACAAAGGCTCTTCTCAGAGCCACCCACGTCTTCCCAGGAGAGCTGTGTGTACTGCCATTGTCATTACTGTATCGCTAGCCGCGCTTTTATTAACCACACTTCATTCACAGACGGCGGTGCAGGGAACAGGATCATTCTGTATTATACACATGTATGAGCTTTAGCTGCTATATAATTTGCTAATGTTACGATGCTCCCACTTTCGGCGCTCTTATCTATTGTGGTTTAGTCCAGTGATCGTATAAATGTTCCCTCTGCTATCACTGCATTCTGCCATTGAGGCCCCTTCAGCTTTTCTGGGACGTGCACTGATCGTATATAGCCGGGATTTTCTACCTAAGCTCGGCTTTGTGTGCGAGTGATCTATCTTATCACACGGCGCAATGAGAAAACGATATCTTCTATCCGTGCGCTCCTCACTGCAGGAGACAGGCTGGTAAAGCAGCAATTCTCCAAGGCGATGTATCGGGAACACTGTGCTCTGTCCGTCATGGAATTATTTCATACATACTGTGTAACATTTCTTCATCCCTCTGGCTTTTGTTTATCTCTTCATCATAACGTATACATGTATTAGATTTGTCCAGTCAGTTGTAGATCGGAGGGTTCGTCACAACTGGATGTTGCTCAGACATTTATAGGTTTATGATTCAGCTAGTTTATAGGAAGATTTGGTGGCTCTGAAAAGAGCCTTTGTGTTGCTGCATATATAGGGGTGCCGAGTATCTATGCCCTCTCCCCTCGGATCCTACGGGCCAGCTGGATGTCTTTGGGCATGATGGTCACCCTCTTGGCGTGGATGGCGCACAGGTTGGTGTCCTCGAAGAGCCCCACCAGATAAGCCTCGCTGGCCTCTTGCAGGGCCATGACGGCGGAGCTCTGGAAGCGCAGGTCAGTCTTGAAGTCCTGGGCGATCTCCCGCACCAGACGCTGGAAGGGCAGCTTGCGGATCAGCAGTTCAGTGGATTTTTGGTAGCGGCGGATCTCTCTGAGAGCAACAGTCCCGGGACGGTAGCGGTGAGGCTTCTTCACGCCGCCAGTAGCTGGGGCACTTTTCCGGGCAGCTTTGGTGGCTAACTGTTTGCGGGGAGCTTTGAGGCGAGCTGCCGTTCTACAGCTCTATTTATACGCATTGCTGCCCTGTGATAAGAGCACTTAGAAACGCCCTTCGACCTGATTGGTTTAGACAAAGCCTTGGATTTTTCAAAAAGACCGCCAAGAATCGGTTTTACTGTTTTGTTTTTTTCCTTCTTCTTCCCCTCTTCTCAGTTGTACTTGTAAAGTAGAAGAATATACCCCCCTTACATAGCATATTCTATAGCTTTAGATTTGAGTATAATCAGATATTCGAAATGCGTTGGAAACTGATTATACTATCAGAAAACAGTAAATACTATAATATGTACTTACAAGCTATACCTACTAATTCCACTGAAACCTTAATATATGAGTGCAGGAATACGGAGAAAAAAACACAGAGAAAACAACAACCTGCATACTGCATGATCTAAACTAACAATCGTTTCATTATTAAACCATAAATACATATTATGTAGTTACAAGCATATAGTGAGTACGGTAGCTGTAGAATTGAGTATGAATAGAACTTCTGCATGTGTGAAACGATTTGATACTAATGGGAAACAGTATTATAGTATGATACAATTGTAACTATTCCATTGAAACATTTGTTGATACAAACTATGCACATGTATCCATTTAGACCACAGGCTAAACCTTATATGTCTGGGACATTGCATGAAGAAAATACAAGGCTACTGTAGATCTGGATTATAGAAAGGGGCTTTTCTACTACTCAGTGGAAACTAATTAAAAAAAAAAAAAAACAAAGGCCCTGCGTATACAAGCAATCGTTTGTTGATCCATTATAATCACTGAATTTTTATTTATGCACGTGTATTTTATCTATATTCATTTTGCTGGTTCTTGAAACAAAAACAAAAAAACCTACAATCTTAAAGAATTGAAAAAAAGTTCCACTTATGATAAAATAATAGAGTTTAGGCTCTTAAATGGGACCATAGGGATTTAAGGCCAATATATATTTACCATGGGTTAGAATTACTTAATAAATTAATTAATTCATTGATGTATTTATTTATTTATGTTTCTACCATCCTTGGAGACGCAGAAAGCCACTGGTGTGTCCCAGATCCAGCTCCGTGGTCCCCCTACCTGCTCTGGAGTATCTCTGTAGACTCCCAGCGCTCTAGAGCCTTACTCCAGCCTGCCATCATGGATTGGGGATGAGGTTCAGACTTTGATGATACTTGCTGCTGGCCCACGCCCTCCAGGTAGCAGTCATCATCTCTGTTTGTCCACATCTCACGTCCATCTCCATTTGCCTTCCATTCCTGTATGGCGATCCTCTCCTCTCTAGCCCATATCTGTGCTTTCCATCACTGGTCAAAGCAGTTGAACTCTGTTCTAGACATTCAGCCTTGTGGTCTCGGCACATCTTTCTCCTGCTGCCCGTCAGTGACGTCCAGTGCTGAACCTGCAGCACCAGCTTTTATCACGGTAGTACATTTAAAAAGTAAGATTAGTTGAACCCTTCCTCCTCGGGTGACTGTTATCTCACTTCTTGTTCAGCAAGCTTCATCATTTAATGTCATTCCCCAGAACTATTGTGTGCATAAATGACTATCATCCATTTATATGCCAAAATCATCGGACTATTATGTCATTTCTTTAAAATAGCATCCACTTTTTTATTCTGCAATTAGCAATGGCCAAGTAAGCACTTTGACCATCTCTTACTCCCGTTAATTACCTACTCTCCCATATTATGATAAGAATTTCTACCCTTCTGATGTTATCCCTTGTGTACTGTAATCTGCAATGCTAAGGTTTTTATGTCTACAGTGCTGCAGAATACTTGCAGAAACAATCTTCTTCTTCTTCTTCTTCTTCTTCTTCTTCCTTTCTTCCTTTCTTCCTTTCTTCCTTTCTTCCTTTCTTCCTTTCTTCCTTCCTTTCTTCCTTTCTTCCCTTCCTCTCACCTATACCTTCCTCTCTATTATTCCTGTATCCCCCCTAATGTTCCTAAATATTCCTACTGTTTCCCTCTATTTTTAGGAATATTCATACTGATTCTATGTAAGAGGAATAGAAGTATTCCTCTTATAGAGCTCCGATGTCCTCTTTTAAAAATGACAAAGTCTCATACATTGTCATTTTTAAAAGAGGGATGGTAATGGGAACAGATCACCATTGCCCTCACTCTGACACACCTCTCTTGCATAAATATACATTCATTTCTGTATGGGTCATTTTTATAAACATTTTGGGAAAAACCCACCAACATTCTACACGACGGGGAGAATCTCACACAAGCAGGGTTAACCTGTGGCTGACTATGCTGGGTAACTCTCTTTTGTCACAGTAACTAGAGTTCCTAAACAAGAGTGTGGGGCAACCTGCCTGTGCTAGCCACCCGGGTGTACCGGAGCCCACACATCACCTTTATATCTTTGAAACTGCTGCCTCCCCTGCACAGACTGAGCCCCAGATCACCTTCGTTACATGTAGTGCCAGGGAAAGAGAAAAATGCCCCGATCAGACGTTTTAGCCTCGCAGAAAAGTACAGATGTGTTACATGCTGGGCAGATCCAGCCTGGTGTTGGTGAGCTGACAGGGGCTATTCCTGGGTCTCTTTGCAGCGCCTTGGCTAGCAATGGCCATATAGGCTAAGGGGAGACCTTGGAGTACTGGTGTGGTGCAGAGAGGCGGCACTCTGCTTTTCTCATGCCCTATAAAAGAGTATTTTTCTGCGCTAGGGAAACACAAGGTGAGGGCAGATTTCCCCTTACACACAGACATGGAAGGGTTTACAAGGGCTGCTTATTCCGCCAATGGGAGCACAGAACGCACCAGGCTCAGCAGCCAATTACAGCACAACGAGCGTCGTATATAAAAGACGTCAGAGAGCGGCTTGTGTACCAGTATTACTATTTGTTGAATACAGTGACGTTGAGATAACATGGCAGAAACTGCACCAGCCGTCGCCGCTGTCCCGCCATCAGAGGGCGCAGCCAAAAAGAAGAGGCAGCCGAAGAAAGCTGCAGGGGGAGCCAAGAAAAGCGGCAAGTCTTCCGGGCCCAGCGTCTCCGAGCTGATCCTAAAGGCAGTGGCCGCTTCCAAGGAGCGCAGTGGGGTTTCTCTTGCCGCCCTGAAGAAGGCTCTGGCTGCCGGAGGCTACGATGTGGAGAGGAACAACAGTCGCATCAAAGTGGGGGTGAAAGGATTAGTGACCAAAGGAACGCTCACCCAAGTGAAAGGCACCGGCGCTTCCGGATCCTTCAAGCTCAATAAGAAGCAGCTGGAGAGCAAGAAGGCCGCCCAGAAGTCTCTGAAACCCAAGAAACCAGCGGCAAAGAAAGTGGCCAAGTCCCCGAAGAAGCCCAAGAAAGCTCCGAGTGCAGCCAAGAGCCCCAAGAAGGTGAAGAAACCCGCAAAAGCGGCTGCTGCCAAAAGCCCGAAGAAGCCTAAAGCTGTGAAGCCCAAGAAGGCGGCTAAGAGTCCGGCCAAGAAGGCGGCGAAGCCCAAAGCCGCCAAGAGTCCGGCCAAGAAGGCAGCGAAGCCAAAAGCGGCAAAAAGCCCGGCCAAGAAGGCCGCTAAGCCCAAGAAAGCTGCGACCAAGAAGTGATGGAATAGAAGCCGCAGCCTCGCTTCCTTGTTATCCCCCCAAAGGCTCTTTTCAGAGCCACCCACCCTGTCCAGGCAGAGCTGTAGGCGCGCACGGTGTGAACTGTTGGCTTCCAAATCAGTCCGTAGCTGAATGGTTCCGTCCTGTGTACTCGGACCTAGGCGAGCGCCGGGAAAGCCCGGCGCCTTCTGCACACACTTCCCGGTGGTTGTACAGACGGCAGCGTAGCTGAAAATCTATTGTAGTCGTAACGAAACTGCTTTTAAGAACATACTTTACGTAATCCGGTGATTTATTCGGCGGGGCCAGCAAACAGAGCAGGAGAACGATTCTGTTACCCAAGATACGTCAGTCCCTAAGTATATGTGTGTGTTTTCAATGCAGTGGTACCGCTGCTGTGAGATAGAAGTAGGTTACAATGTGCTATTTAATTGTAAGTATAAAATAACAGGACTATTTGGCACGGATAAATGATTGCACAGACATATTTAGCCGGGAAGTGAGTGGAGTCGCCGTTTCCCCTGCAGTTATATAATAATACCCATTAATGTAATCCTATATTACCGCGTGTTATGTTTGAGAAGTGTCGTTCAGTAAATACGTTTCCCTATGCTTTCACAATGTATCTCCTACAACTAGCCATGACATAGCAGTACCCTCAGTACAACTCAGCAATGGATTCTCATAAGTGACTGCAAATGATTGTGTGCCATTGGATTTTCTGCTTGCATCAACACAAATAAAGTCAGAGGAAACGAATAATAAAAAAAAAAAAAAAATGGTTTACTTTAATGTACACTATCAAAGGGTTCTCAGGACAACGATATGGGGCATAATATACAATGCTGTTAGCGCAGCTCCCTTATAGAAGTGATGGGCGGCCCTGAAAAGGGCCTTTGTGTGTGAGTGAAGGAATTAGATGCGCCTCAATCTTTAGCCTCCGAATCCGTACAGGGTGCGTCCCTGGCGCTTGAGAGCATAGACCACATCCATGGCGGTGACAGTCTTCCTCTTAGCGTGCTCGGTGTAAGTGACGGCGTCCCGGATTACGTTCTCCAGAAACACTTTCAGCACTCCGCGGGTCTCCTCATAGATGAGACCAGAGATGCGCTTCACGCCTCCTCTCCGTGCTAGACGGCGGATAGCAGGCTTTGTGATGCCTTGGATGTTGTCCCGCAGCACCTTCCTGTGACGCTTAGCACCTCCTTTCCCGAGCCCCTTTCCGCCTTTACCTCTGCCTGACATCTTCTCATACGGATTGCGAGCACTGTCTGAGAATAAGGAACACCTCTCTTAGCTGCCCTTTATTAAGGGGAAGAGCGGACCTGATGGGTGACTGTGAGAACCTTGGCAGGAGGAGTCATGTATTGCCTTTCCTTTCTTTCACAGGCACGCCCCAAACGTTGCCAGCAGCACAGTTTAAGATTTCTAATGTATTTCTGGTTATTCATTGCACTGAGCTGTTTGATACACGTTCACCTCAGCAATTAGGCTACCGTACTGCCAATCACAATGTTTAAATCACTGCAGAGTTCCGTATATAGGTTTTTTTATTTTTAATATATATATATTGCTATTTTTCATATTAATGTTATAGAAGCATATTCATACACATAATGTAAATAATATGCTACGAGACGTTCAAGGAAATCTTCATATGCGTACTATAAATTAATCAATCAATTATATATATATATATATATATATATATATATATATATGTATATGTACTACTAAACTTTATGTGTGGACATGTGGAAAAAGTAGAACAGCCTGAAATATCTAAAAAATAGGAGTTAATAGTCTGTCCACTTCAATACAATACGTCCTGTTGGTGTAATGAACCTGGAATGTAGGCATTAAAGGTTAGATAAGTAAAATATAAGGTTTTTAAAAAGTTACTTTTTAGCGATCAGTTTAGGGGCAGAAGCTAATTTCTAGCTATAGAGTATCACACATATCTATTATCTTATAACCGTGTGATTCATTGATGTTTTAACTGCTATCATAATAGTTATGAAGCCGAACTCTGATGAGCACAACAGACATAATACATGCCTTACTGTTTTGACTTTATTTTTTCAATGCACCGGATATATTTCCCAAATACATAACGCGTGCATTGGAACAGCAAATGTCCCGCACACATCCGCCTTCAGATAGGAAGAGGAATATTCAAAATGGACCAATGAGTGTCGACCAGATTTCGGCGGGACAAAACAAAATCACCCCAATGCCTTGCCGCTCTCGGAAACGGATGTCTAAGAATGGATTGAGTAGAATATAACTGCACTGATACCGGAGTTTGCATCCTGGTGTTAAGGTGCAATGATACAGTAACACTAGCAGCACACTACACAGGGCATCTTGAGAGACCCACGACCCTGTAGCATCTATGATCATCAGCGAGGCAGGGTGATCGTAACACAATTGCTACAATCTAATGATACTTTGTAACATTTCAATGAGACACAATCATTCTCTAGTTCTGCAGAAACTACACGGTCGGTCACTGCTCTATGGATTGCTTTTTCTAAGCACTAACGGCGACATCTGCTACATAATGCCTATCTTTTACCCCGATTTACAGTTTCAGCCCGATTAGAGAGGAGGTGGGTGGCTCTTAAAAGAGCCTTTGTGTTGATGGATCGGAGAAGGAAGGGAAACTACTTGGCGCTGGTGTACTTGGTGACGGCCTTGGTGCCCTCGGACACGGCGTGCTTGGCCAGCTCTCCCGGCAGCAGCAGACGTACTGCGGTCTGGATCTCCCGGGAGGTGATGGTGGAGCGCTTATTGTAGTGAGCCAGGCGGGAAGCTTCCCCCGCAATGCGCTCAAAGATGTCATTGACAAAGGAGTTCATGATGCCCATAGCCTTGGAGGAGATGCCGGTGTCAGGGTGAACCTGCTTCAGTACTAGTTCTAGTCGGCAGTGTTATGCAGGCATCTTAGAAACGAAAGATTACAGATTACATTGTTATCTACTGAGCTTGTGGAAAAGTTTATGAAGCAGCAGTGACACCTACAGTAGTTTCCTCATGCATGTATTACCTAGAGATCGGATACAATCAGCAACCCGGAATAAAACGCATTTATGTATATTCATATGTATGCATTTATCTATAGTCCACTCCCCGGTGTATAACAGGAGACTGCCACGAGAAGCAGTGTAGAGTAATACTGGCGCATGGTTATAGCTCTCTCATAGAAGAGATGGGCGGCCCTGAAAAGGCCCTTTGTGTGCGGGTGATGGTATTAGATGCGCCTCAGTGTTCAGCCTCCGAAGCCATACAGAGTGCGGCCCTGGCGCTTGAGAGCATAGACCACATCCATAGCGGTGACAGTCTTCCTCTTAGCGTGCTCGGTGTAGGTGACTGCGTCCCGGATCACGTTCTCCAGAAACACCTTCAGCACCCCGCGGGTCTCCTCGTAGATGAGGCCGGAGATGCGCTTCACGCCTCCTCTCCGGGCCAGGCGGCGGATGGCAGGCTTGGTGATGCCCTGGATGTTATCCCGCAGCACCTTCCTGTGGCGCTTGGCACCTCCTTTCCCGAGCCCCTTACCTCCTTTACCTCTGCCTGACATGTTCCTTCCTGATCACTACTGTAACTATAACACAAAGAGAAATCTCTGACTGTATGCCACTACCAGGCTACAACCTGTAGTAGTATAGAAACTACGTATGTTGATGTCACTTATATACATGCAGGCTGTGCTGTGATTGGCTGCAGAGAGTGATGCGTCATGCGCTCCTATTGGCGGAATGGTAAGCCCTATAATCTCTTCCCTGTCTCAGTGTACGGGGGATCTGCTCTCACCTTGTGTTTCCCTAGCGCAGAAAAACAGTCTTTTATAGGGCATGAGGAGAGCGGAGAGCCGGCTCTCTGCACCACACTCGTACTTCTAGGTCTGCCCTAACTCTTTAGTATCATTGCTATCCTAGGGGTTGAGTAGGAGGCCAGGCATAGCCACTGGGAACTCACCCGCACCATGCTGGATCTGCCCGGCATGTAGCACATCTCTCCTTTACTGTGAGGCTAATATGTCCCACCGGGGCTTTTTTATCTCGTCCTGGCCCTGGAGATAATGGAGGTGTTCTGCAGCACACTGTGCAGAGCTGGAGGCGTTGTGAAACATAAAAGTGATGTGTGAGCTCATGTACACTCAGGAGGAAAGCACAGGCAGGTTGCCCAACAAAGTATTGTCTAGAAGCTCTTGTTACTATGACAAGATTAATACCTAGCACAGCCAAGTACAGTTTATTCCTGCCTGGTAATGTTCTGCAGTATTATTTATGCTCCTATATATTTATGTAAGATAGATGTGCCAGTAAATGGGTATGGTGACCTGGTTGCATGTATTTGAGACTGCTATGAAACACACCTCCATCCAATTCGTTTTAGCTTAACCTGGGCTAGAAGCTCAGATCAGACTGGGATGCCAAAAAGGTGCAAACATATGCAGGGTTCAATGATAGGAGGATCCTACCACAGATGCAGGACCAGGGTGCCAGACATGTATTAAATAATGCTGCTATTGTAAGTCTTGGTGGGGCATGCAATTGTTTGAAAAGTCAGTTGGGTGTCTGTTTTCTCCTGTCTATTAGATAGGAAAAACACAGACACCCAAATAACTTTTTAAACATTTGAATACCCCCCCTAGAAGTTGCTCACTCTTGTAGCTCCCACTCCACTCTCTGGGCAAGAATCAGTCTTTGAAGTATAGGATTGGTGACGCAAAATAGGAGGAACAAGGAAAAGAATAAGTTTAGATGGGAACAAAAGGGAGAGGGAGGGATGAGAGAAGATGGGAGGAATGGTTTTGATGGGGGGCAGTAGAGTTATAAGTAAAATGATGATAAAATGTGTAAGATAAAAAACAAACAAACCCTGAACATCTGCAAGTGAAACGACCAATAACTGGTCCAAAAATTAATTGTAAAATAGAGTATTAACCCACCTAACATCTCAATGTAGTGCTGTGAGGGAAAAAAAGCAATCCTAAGTACCAGTGACGTGCAGTGAGGTAACTGGCTGGGGAGGCACTGGCAGCTAACACCACCACCCCGGCAAAAAAAACAAGTGTTGTGCCCCACCCATCACTAAAACCAGCACCAGGCAGAACCAGCCGGGGGCGGGGTAATGCCAGGGCTGTTTCTTGGGGCAGGCGAGCAGTGCAACCGCACTGGGCGCCCGCCGCGGCACTAACTGTGGCTCTCTGCTTCTCCCTCCTATTTCTACCCGAGTAACCCGCTCGGGGTCGGAGTTTCACGGAATGACGCGGTTGCGTCGTTACATCACAACGCAACCCCATCACTCCGCAAAACTCCCCCCCCCCTCCCCGAGCGGAGTACATAGGGGGATCCAAGTTAGGAAGAGGGAAAGGCCGGCGCGAGGAGCGACTGGTGAGGCAGGCCGAAGAGCGGTAATCGCCTCTGTAAGTATTCTCTCTCTCTCTCTCTCTCTCTCAATGTGTAAAATGGGGACACCTGCCGTAGTGTGTGAAATGGGGACTCTTGCCTGCCGTAGTGTGGGGATTTAATGTATCAGGGGCATTGCGGTGTGTGACATAATATGGTGCAGGGGGCATTACTGTGTTGGGCTTAATATGGTAGAATATTTTTTTCCTGTGGTGGTCGTGATCTGTTGGAGCAGGGTAAAAAACTGGATTGTGAGGTAGTCTCTTCAGACGAGGCCATGCCCATTTTAATGAGGCCACACCCTTTTCGGGTGCGCACGCAAGTTTTTTTTTTATAATCTAGGTGTGGGGGGGGCACATTTTTTTATGTCATGAGGGGCGCATTTTTAAATCTCGCACTGGGAGCCACATTGGCTAGAAACAGCCCTGGGTAATGCCATAGCAGGGGAGACACTCAGTGTGGGGTCCCCCTGCCATAACATTAATCACCCCCCAAGCTAGTCAGCCCAGGGCTGGAATTCCTCGGAAAGGGGGCCCCTCCCGAGCAACAACCAGCACTGGGCTGATAGCCCAGTGCTATGCCCCGCACCCCTAGTTGCGGAGGATGCGGGGTTCATTGTATGTTAATATTGTTCTTTACAGGCGACCTACAGGTCCCAGGAAGCCTGCCCCAGCATGCTGGCACTTGGAGAACCACAAGTGCCAGCATGCCTGGACATAAAGGGCCCACTGGCACCCGTAGTCCGCCTGTAAAGAAAATATTAAAATAAAAACACAACACCTAATGTTTTATTATTTTATTGTGCAGGAACTTCACCTGCGGGCGGCAGCATTTAAGCTATTTTGCATGGCCACCGCCTCCCCAGGGCTTCCGACGTCTTCACCTGGGAGGCGATGGCCTTTAAGCTCTTTTGCATGGCCGCCGCCTTCCCCAGGGTTTCCAGCGTCTTCACCTGGTGGGTCGCGGTTGCTAAGCTCTTTTGCATAGCCGCCGCCCATCCAGGACTTCAGCCGTCTTCTTTCTTCAGGCGCTCTAAACAGCTCCTCCTCCACCGTCGGACTGACAGCCTCTCCCTCTTGTTGACTTGTATAAGGGGGCGATGACATGGCGAGCCGTGATTGGCTCTCGGAGGCCATCTAGAATTTCAGAAATTATGCTGAGGTGCCATTTTTGAAACTGGTACAGCTCCGCTGCCAAACTCTGGTACAGGTAAACTTCCGCCGCCCGCACCACCGCCGCATCCCGCCACTCGCACCTCCTCCGCCACCATCGCCCACACAGTGATTGACAGCGGATCCAGTGACGGATCCGCCGGCCAATCACTGTGGCCTCACTGACAGGGGAGTGCTTTCATAGGTTGAAAGCACGTCCCTATATGTTTCCCATGTTATTTCAATAGGCTTTTCCTGCCCGTTGCTAGGCCCAGCCCGCACACGCCCCCTGCTCCCATATCTTTCCCCATTGACAACGGGAGGCACCAAGATCGGTGCCTCCCAACCCCACTTTCAGAGGATTAGGGATTAGAATAATATAAAGAGGATGCATATGACACAGAATATGTCTCATATGCATCTTCTTTGTATTATTTTAATCATTAATGACAGCTGAAGCAGCGACCAGTGACGTCCAGCCTAGATGTGCCCTCGACTAATTCCTGGAGCCATGTTGGGAGGAGAGCGAGGCTCAGCGTAGAGGAATGGAGGGCAGGAAGTAGGGTTTGGACAACTCCAGGTAGCAGCCATGAGAGCCTGTCCAACCGGGAACATCTGGAAGATATGATCTCCCCCGGGGACCCAACCCGTGATGGCAAGACAGAATCGTGGTGCGGTACACAGGGAGTAGGCATAGAAACTGTAGATCAGGTTAGGGGACCAGGTATCAGGACCTGGGATATGGCAAAGGAATTTTGAAGCCCAAACAAAGTTAAAGAGCTAACACACTCAATGAGCTGGAAAGGTCACATCTGGATCCCTCTTGCTATGCATTTAAAAAAATGATTACATGTATTTCAAGATAACATACATTATTCTACCATTTTGACTTGTTGAATGTAAAAATTCTGACCATGTTAACATGCTGCCTGAACATATTGACTACACACCCTTTGGAAAAGTTTGACTAGGAGTTACAACTCCTCTTTCACTGTACTATACTCTATATTGGGACTGTATACTCAAAGAATCCACTCTGCAGATCTTTGCACCAATCAAAAGCAGGTTTAAATTATGCTTGGGACCTATCTTTCTGGCAAATTAGTTATTGGTAAGTAAAGGAGACCGGGGCAGTGCAAAATTGGCTTACAGTGCCTCCATTTATCACACAATTATAACCCATAACCATATTAATGCCTTCATGAATGCAGCCAGACCGTGATTGACTGTCAGCATGCTGATTCGTGGATTGCTTGAGCTTTTCAGTAATTAGTGGTCTGGCAGCCATTTAATGTATGGACGCATGTGGAGAGTAGAAGCAGGAAGGGTAATTATTATTATGGGATATTTTTAGTTTATTCTCTCCCGGCATGTTATCCTGTATATGAGTTTGATATGTGGCCCAAGTTTATTTGTTTGGTCACGGCTTTTAATGCTGCCATTACAGTCTGTTTGGATGAAATAATGTTTCAAACAGTATTGAATTTCTGCTTAAGTGTGTCAACCACTATTGCATGAAGTCCCTCGTTTTTACTATAATTTCTTACATATAATCAGGGGTTAAAGTGAGCCAAAACGGGATGAACTTTGTTCCGTCAGTTCCACTTGGAGACGGAAAGCAGTTCTGTCTCCTCCGTCTCACCTAACTCGCTGAGTGCCACCACCTCATGGAGATTCCAGGTGCATGCTGAGATTGTGTAACCAGTGGGCTCCCGGCTCTCTCTCTCCACAGCGGCAGCTGGAGGCAGGAGCTCACTACTGAGCTCCAGGTTCCGGCTCTGTCAGTGTATGCTATGGGAGAGACGTCATAATGTCTCATAGTGCTGAGGAGCGGACGCCAGAAGGACCACAGCGGTCGGACGCGGGAGAGGGGCTTGATGAGTATGGTGGGTTTTTTGTTTTACATACAGTATGTGTGTGTATCTACTGTGGGCAAGCTACAGGGGGGCTAACTACTGGGGCAAACTACAAGGGGGCAAACTACTGTGGGGTTAAATAAATACAAGACGCAAGCTACTGGAGGCTAACTACTGGGGGCAAACTATTGGGGGCAAAGTACAAGGGCGCTAACTACTGGGGGAAAACTACAAAGGAACAAACTATTGGGGGGGACTAAATATAAGGAGGCAAGCTACTGGGGGCAAACTTTATAGGAGGCAAGCTACTGGAGGCAAGCTACTGGAGGCAAGCTACTGGGGGCAAGCTACTGGGGGGTTGACTACTGGGGGCAAAACTGCAAGGGGGCAAACTACTGGGGGGCTAAATACAAGGGGGCAAACAACAAGGGTGAAATCTACTGGGGGCAATCTACAAAGGGCAAAGCTACTGGGGGCAAACTACAAGGGGGCAAACTACTGGGGGGGCTAAATACAAGGGGGCAAGCTACTGGGGCAAACTACAAGTGAGCAAGCTACTGGGGCAAACTACAAGGGAGCAAGCTACTGGGGCAAACTACAAGAGGGCAAACTACTGGGGGCTAAATACAAGGAGGCAAACTGCAAGGGGGCAAGCTACTGGGGGCAAACTACAATTGGTCAAGCTACTGGGGCAAACTACAAGGGGGCAAGCTAGTGGGGGCACACTACAAGGGGGCAATCTACTAGGTGGGCTAAATACTGGGGGCAAACTACAAGGTGGGCAATCTGCAAGGGAGCATACTACTGGGGGGCTAAATACAAGGGGGCAAGCTACTGGGCAAACTACAAGGGAGCAAGCTAATGGGGGCCAACTACTGGGGGGCAGACTACAATGTGGCAAATTACTGGGGTGGGCTAAATACAAGGGGGAAAACTACAAGGGGACAAGCTACTGGGGGCAAACTACAAGGGGTAAAGCTACTGGGGGCAAAGTACAAGGGGGCAAAATATAATGGGGCAAAGTACTGGAGGGCTAAATACAAGGGGGCAAGCTACGGGGGGAAACTATTAGGAGGCAAACTACATGGGGATAACTACTAGGGGAAAACTACTGGGGGGCTAAATATAAGGGGCAAGCTACTGGGGACAAACTACAAAGGGGCAAGATACTGGGGGGCTAAGTACTGGGGCACACTACTGGGGGACTAAACACAAGGGGGAGGCTACTGGGGGCAAACTACATGGGTGCAAGCTACTGGGGCAAACTTCAAGGTAGCAAGCTACTGGGGGCAAACTACAAGGGGGAAAGCTACTGGGTGCAATCTACATGGGGGCAAACTACTGGAGGGCTAAATACAAGGGGCAAGCTACTGGGGGCAAACTATTAGGAGGCAAACTACATGGTGGATAACTACTGGGGGAAAACTACAACGGGGCAAACTACTGGGGGGCTAAATATAAGGGGCAAGCTACTGGGGACAAACTACAAAGGGGCAAACTTCTGGGGGGCTAAATACAAGGGGGAAGCTACTGGTGGCAAACGACATGGGGGCAAGCTATTGGGGCAAACTACAAGGGAGCAAGCTACTGAGGGCTAACTATTGGGGGCAAACTACTGGTGGGCTAAATACAAGGGTGCAAGCTAATGGGGACAAACTATAAGGAGGCAAGCTACTGGGAGCTAACTACTGGGGTCAAACTACAAGGGGGCAAACTACTGGGGGGTTAAATATAAGGGGAAATGTACAGGGGGATAAGTAATGGGGCAAACTACTAGTGGGCTTAGTACAAGGGGGGAGCTACTGGGGCAAACTACATGGGGGCAAGCTACTGGGGGCAAATTACAAGAGGGCTAACTACTGGGGGCAAACTAAAGGGGCACATTACTACCAGGGGCATTACTACTAGGGCACATTACTACTGGGGACATCACTTTTGGGGGCATAACTACAGGTGCAATACTATTGGGGGGCATAGCTACAGTGATTAAACTACTGGGAGCATTTCTACAAGGTGGCATTACTACTGGGGGCATTGTCACTGGGGGCTAAACTACATGGGGCAAACTACATGAGGACTAAACTACAGATGCTAAACTGCTGGGGGCTTTACAACTGGGAGGCTAAACTAAAGGGGGGGGGGGTAAACTACTGGTATCATAACTGCAGGGGCATTACCACTGGGGTCTACACTACTGGGGGCATAACTACTGGGGCTAAACTACAGGGGGCTAAATGACTGGTGCATTACTACAGGCAACATTACTACTGGGGTCAATACTACACAGGGGCATTACCATTGAGGGCATTACTAATAGGGGCACTACTAATGAGGGCATTGTAAAGGGGGCACTTTATAAGGGGCATCACTCCTGAGGACATAAGGGGCACTACTACTAGGGGTATTGCATATGGGGCACCACTACTATGGTATCTATATAAGGGGCACTACTACTGGGGGCATTGCATAAAGGGCACCACTACTATGGGCTCTATATAAGGGGCACTACATATAGTTGTCAATAGGTATGAAACCATTATTTCAGCTGGTGCATTATAATGTGCACTGCTTAATATAGAATACAGGTTGAACCCGATGGGGTTTTTGCCTCTTTTCAGCCTCATTAACTATGTTACTATGTTACTACCACTGTGGACACTACCAGTACAGTGGACATTGCATAAAGAGCAATACTACTGTGGGCATTGTATAAGGGGTGCTACTGCTGTGGGCATTGTGTGTTATGGGGTGCTACTACTGTGAGCATTATGGGGGTCATTCCGTGTTGATCGTTCGCTGCCAATTTTTGCTGCGCAGCGATCAGATGAAAAAACGGCACTTCTGCGCATGCCCCAGGAAATGTGCACGCGTGACATACAGGTAAAAAGCCCTTTGTGGTTGTGCTCATGTTCTAGCAAAGTTTTTGTTCGCACTGGCGGCCGCTAGAAGATTGACAGGAAGGGAGCGTTACTGGGTGTTAACTGACCATTTTCAGGGAGTGTTTGCAAAAAAGGAGGCGTGTCTGATAAAATGCAGGCGTGGCTGGGCGTTCGCTGGGCGTGTGTATGACGTCAAATCCGGACACGAATAGGCTGAAGTGCTCGCAAGCGCTGAGTAGGTTCAGAGCTACTCTGAAACTGCACAAACTGTTTTTGTAGAGCTCGGCTGCACATGCGTTTGCACTTCTGCTAAGCTAAAATACACTCCCCAGTGGGCGGCGGCATAGCGTTTGCATGGCTGCTAAAGCTAGCTAGCGAGCAATAAACTCGTAATGACCCCCTATGTGTATTAGGGGTGCTACTTCTGTGGGCATTATTACTGTTGTGTGACCACGCCCCTTTCTTTTTGAGACTACACCCCTTTTTTTGGGGGGGGAGCACAATACCTTCATTGCATGGGTGCCAGGAGGGGGGGGGGGGTAGTTCCACCTCCTCTCTAAGACCACTTTAAGCACTGCATATAATTATCCCTGCACCCGTTTTCCATCCTGCAGTAACACCACCTCTCTGTCCCCATGCTATAAGAAAGCTGTCTGCGAGAAGTCTGGCCCTAAAACCTCATCATCACTGCTAAAACCTCTTCTCTCTATCACTGGCATTGTATCTCGCACTGATAATCCATTTCCATCTACAATGGCACCCTTACTTCTGCTCTGGACCCTGTTGGACTGGATGTCACTTCACACAGGTCACAAAACTGTGACTCAGCTTTGGTATTCCAAATGCACCAGATAAAACCAGAAAGATATCAAACATTGAACAACTCAAACATTGAATGTAAAGGTGCACCAAAGTAAGCCATTTCCAAAATAAAAAATGTAGGCCTTTGCAAGACATTTCAAAATGGAAAGCACACAAGCACACACATCATAGAACCTGGATCATAGAACAGACATTCCAGAACACTATTGCAGTTCCAGAAAATACTAGATGCCTGTTTAAAGCCTCTTGCCACAGTATTCAAATGCTGAGAATTTTGTGGAACTAGAAAATATTCCATTGAAGTATTTCACAATGGCCCTCATTCCGAGTTGATCGGTCGCAAGGCGAATTTAGCAGAGTTACACACGCTAAGCCGCCGCCTACTGGGAGTGAATCTTAGCTTCTTAAAATTGCGACCGATGTATTCGCAATATTGCGATTACTAACTACTTAGCAGTTTCAGAGTAGCTTCAGACTTACTCTGCCTGTGCGATCAGTTCAGTGCTTGTCGTTCCTGTTTGACGTCACAAACACACCCAGCGTTCGCCCAGGCACTCCCACCGTTTCTCCGGCCACTCCTGCGTTTTTTCCGGAAACGGTAGCGTTTTCAGCCACACGCCCCTGAAACGCCGTGTTTCCGCCCAGTAACACCCATTTCCTGTCAATCACATTACGATCGCCGGAGCGATGAAAAAGCCGTGAGTAAAATTACTTTCTACATAGCAAAGTTACTTGGCGCAGTCGCAGTGCGAACATTGCGCATGCGTACTAAGCGGATTTTCATTGCGATGCGATGAAAAATACCGAGCGAACAACTCGGAATGAGGGCCAATGTCTGATGGATCACAATGCACAGACAAAAGTCACGGAGCCAGGTAGGATGCCTGTCAGCCGGCTTGTAGATGTGTGCCAGACAGAGGCGGAACTACAGCCAGTGCAACCAGTGCGTTGCAATGGGGCCCGCCACTGTCCAGGGGCCCAAAGCATGTAATGAGTCAAACTGACTCATTACATGCCGCTGTGTGCTGCGGGCAACAGCTGCCCGCAGCACACAGCCGACCGGACAGGAGAGAAGAACAGCGCAGCGGCACGGGGGAGAAGGAGGATGAGGGAGGTGGAGGAGGGAGCCGCAGCAGCGCTTTACTACTGGTTGAGGCACTGCTGCTGCTGGCACTCTGCTTCACTATAGGCTGTCTTCCGAGAACAGCCTATAGTAAAGCAGAGGGGCAGCAGCAGCAGCGGTATCCGGACTCCAGGTCGACAGCACAAAGGTTGACACACTTTAGGTTGACGCCAATTTGTCGACACACCTTAGGTCGACATGGACAAAAGGTCGACGTGGTCAAAAGGTCAACAGGAACAAGGTCGACATGGAAAAGGGTCGACATGAGTTTTTCACGATTTTTTTCTTTTTTTGAACCTTTTCATACTTAACGATCCACGTGGACTACGATTGGAACGGTAAAGTGTGCCGAGCGAAGCGGTAGCAGAGCGAAGGCACCATGCCCGAAGCATGGCAAGCGCAGCGAGCCATGCGAGGGGACGCGGTGCACTAATTCGGGTTCCCGGTCACTCTACGAAGAAAACGACACCAAAAAAACATAAAAAACTCATGTCGACCTTTTTCCATGTCGACCTTGTTCCTGTCGACCTTTTGACCATGTCGACATTTTGTCCATGTCGACCTAAGGTGTGTCGACCAATTGGCATCGACCTAAAGTGTGTCGACCTTTGTGCTGTCGACCCTGAGTCCCAGACCCGCAGCAGCAGCGCCTCCACCAATAACACAGCGCTGCTGCGGCTCCCTCCTCCACCTCCCTCCTCCTACTTCTCTCCTGCCCGGGAATCGTGACCAGAAGCTGCACCGAGGAGCCTGAGCCAGCGGAGAGGGTAAGTATAATTCTTCTTTCTTTCTTTCTTTCTTTCTTTCTTTCTTTCTTTCTTTCTTTCTTTCTTTCTTTCTTTCTTTCTTTCTTTCTTTCTCTTTCTTTCTTCAAAAAGGGGGACTGTCTGCCGCAATATGTAAAAATGGGTAATCTGCCTGCCGCAATGTGTAAAAAGGGGGAATCTGCCTGCCGTAATGTATAAAAAGGGGGAATTTGCTTGCCGCTATCTGTAAAAAGGGGGAATCTGCTTGCCGCAATGTGTAAAAAGGGGAATCTGCTTGCCGTATTGTGTAAAAAAGGGGGAATCTGCCTTACATAATGTGTAAAAAGGGGCAATCTGCCTGACATAATGTGTAAAAAGGGGGAATTTGCCTGCCGTAATGTGTAAAAAGGGGTAATCTGCCTGCCGCAATGTGTAAAAAGGGGATGCTGTCTGCTGTAATGTGTAACAAGAGCACGCTGTCTGTCGTAATGTGTAACAAGGGGACGCTGTCTGCCGTTATGTGTAAAAAAGACACGCTGTCTGCCATTATGTGTAAAAAGTGTACGCTGCCTGCCGCTATGTTTAACAAGGGCACGCTGTCTGCCATTATGTGTAAAAAGTGTACGCTGTCTGCCGCTATGTGTAACAAGGGCACGCTGTCTGCTGTTATGTGTAAAAAGGGGATGCTGTCTGCCGCTATGTGTAAAAAAGACACGCTGTTTGCCATTATGTGTAAAAAGTGTACGCTGCCTGCTGCTATGTTTAACAAGGGCACGCTGTCTGCCATTATGTGTAAAAAGTGTACGCTGTCTGCCGCTATGTGTAACAAGGGCACGCTGTCTGCTGTTATGTGTAAAAAGGGGATGCAGTCTGCCGCTATGTGTAACAAGGGCACGATGTCTGCTGTAATGTGTAACAAGGGCACGCTGTCTGCCATTATGTGTAAAAAGTGTATGCTGTCTGCCGCTATGTGTAACAAGGGCACGCTGTCTGCCGTTATGTGTAAAAAGGGTACGCTGTCTGCCGCTATGTTTAACAAGGGCAAGCTGTCTGCCGTTATTTGTAAAAAGTGTATGCTGTCTGCCGCTATGTGTAACAAGGGCACGCTGTCTGCCATTATGTGTAAAAAGGGGACGCTGTCTGCCGTTATGTGTAAAAAGTGCACGCTGTCTGCCGTAATGTGTAAAAAGGGGGACGCTGTCTGCCGTTATGTGTAAAAAGGGGGACGCTGTCTGCCGTAATGTGTAAAAAGAGGAATCTGTCCGCCGTAAGTTGTAAAAGGGTCTCTACCTGGTATAGTGGTGCTACTGTGCAGCATAATTTGAATAATGGAGACTACTGTGCACCGTTTTATGAATTGGTATTATTTTGTGGCCACACCCCTTCCCCACGAAGCCACGCCAGTATGTATTTTTGCGCGCGCCTAAGGCGCGCACTGCCCCTATTCTGCATCTAGGGGTGGGGCTCCGATGCCGTTTCTTGCACATAGTGCTAAAATGCCTAGTTACGCACTGTTGCTAGGTATCCATTTCTCTGGCCCTGAGCAGGTCCCCCTCACCAGATCCTCTCCAGGGGTGAGGGGGTGGACTTGGATGGGGTGGGGGGCCCAAAGCATTTTGTCGCACCTGGGCCCACCGCTCGCTAGTTCTGCCACTGGTGCAAGAGGTGGAGCTCATGCAAATTGTGCCTCCAGCTAGCAAGTGACAAACACAAGACTGTTCCTGCTTGTCTCTTAGGCAGATAGGAGTCGGTGTGCAAAATCCAGACAGGGCATCAGAAGGGACTGGCAAGCAGGCAGGTAGGCCGCTGATGCTTTTGGCTAAGATCAAGTGTAGTACTGTATCTGTTCTCATAAATTTAATCTCTGATACGCCCACTATCTGGAGGCCATATATTAAATGGATTTTTAGAACAGGGAGATGGGAAAAGAGCTTGCTATGTCCACTCTATGCTTTAACCACATATTGCAGTACTTCCACGACCAGTGCACCTTTCCTGTAATCCAAAAATAGACAATTGCTGCTTTTTATCTTTAAGTGTGCTTGCATGCCCATTTTGCAATGTCTTGCACAACCTAAATTTGTCTGTCCCCAGTGCTGCTTGTGCAGTGGTGACGGGTGTCCGGTGCTGGGACCATGCATTGGTTCCCTGCACCGGACCAGAAGCGGCCAATGGGAAGCACTGGATGCAGCATTTCAAATCCAGCACCAGCCAATCACGGACGGCCGTGGCGAGACAATTAGTGCTCGCCACTTGATGGGCCCCGCCCCCATGATGGCAGATGCCACCTAGACCTGGAGAAGTGTGGACGCCACAGAGGAAGAGGAGCAGCGCAGCAGGGCACACAGAAAAGTGTGAAGTGTTCCTGAGTCCGCGGAAGAGGCCTGAAGACGCCGGGCACACCAAAGAAGATGTCCATTGTTGGCTGGACGTGGAGAAGAGGTGATGGCGCTGCTGGCCAGGATGGGACAGCGGCAGAAGAGTGAAGGACCACACCGGAGAGGTCACCAAGGGTGGAAACCAAAAGATCTGACGAAGCTCCTCCCGGTGCCTCTCCCACCGGGACTGGTAGGCCCTTGGAGATGGCATCTGTCACCCTCCCCTCTCCTCCCTAGTCCATCAGGGATCGGACATTAGGCCCGTGGGGGATAAGTCAGGCCTCAGGCCTGTGGGCGCAGTAGGCAGGCACTAGGCACGGGGCCAATAGCAGCCATTAGACCTGTGCTTGTAATAGAGGGCATTAGGCCCTAGTGTAAGTGTGGCCCATTAGGGAATATGGTGACCCTGGGCATTAGGCTCAGGTCACCCAGCAGGCCCCATGATAGGCTTGCACCAGGCTACATAAACGTTGGAAAAGGTTGACTTGGAGTTACAACTCCTCTTTTAGTGTACTATACTCTATATTAGGACTGTATAATCAAATAATTCACTCAGTCTGCATCTCTTTGCACCAACCAAAAGCAGGTTTAAATTATGCGTGATACCTACCTTGCTGGCAAAATAGATATTGTTAAGTAAAGGAGACTGTGACAGTGTAAAATTACCTTACAGTGCCTCCATTTATCACACAATAATAACAAATAACCATAATAATGCCTCCATGAATGCAGCCAGACGGTGTAATGACTGTCAGCATGCTGATTGGTGGATTGCTTGAGTTTTTCACCAATAAGAGTGCTGACAGCCATTTAATGTATGGACACATGTGGAGAGTAGATGCAGGAAGGGTAATTATTATTATGGTTTTTTTTTTAATTTATTCTCTCCTGGCATGCTATCCTGTAAATAAGCTTGAGTTGTGGCCTCAGTTTATTTGTGTGGTCACGGCTTACCATACTGCCATTAAGTCGGCCCTGGTTGCAGTTGCCACTACTGCCATTACAGTCTGTTTGGATGAAATTATGTTTGAAACAGTCTTGAATTTCTGCTTAAGTGTGTCCAACCACTATTGCATGAAGTCCCTCTTTTTTACTATAATTTTCTAGCATATAATTATCCCTGCACCCATTCTCCATCCTGCAGTAACACCACCTCTCTGCCCCCATCCTATAAGAAAGCTGTCTGTAAGAAGTCTGGATCTAAAACCTCATCATCACTGCTAAAAATTCTTCTCTCTACCACTGCCATTGTATCTCGCCCTGATAACCATTTCCATCTACAATGGCACCCTTACTTCTGCTCTGGACTCTTTTGGACTGGATGTCACTTCACACAAGTTGCAAAACTGTGACTCAGCTCTGACATTTCAAATGCACCAAACGAAACCAGAAAGATGTGGGGTGGGGGTGGAGGGGACCTGGACTGCACTGCACATCCTATTACTAAAGATATCAAGAGGTGCTATCATGCTGAGGCTTCTAATACTATCAGTGTCGGACTGGGGCATGAAGGGCCCACCGGAGGTGCAGGAGGTAGGGGCCCATGTTTTGGGGGTGGCCAGTCTCCAGATGGGGTTAGCCAGCTGCCACGGAGGCTTGACTAAATATTAGAGAGTGCATAGTCTGGGCCCCTTGATAAATATATACTTTACAGTTTAATTATAAGCATATAGTATAAGTATTATACATATGTATAATGTATAATTCAAGTGCACAGTCTGGAATTTGATCACTAGAGGAGGAGGTGGGCCCCCAGGCAGTGGGGCCCAATGGTGGTTTCCCCTGTGCCCCTATGGGCCAGTCCAACCCTGAATACTATGCTGGAGGAAGAGAGATCCAGATGCACACTCTTAGCACTAAGAACACTGATAGTAAAAATAATTTAAATAAACCCTCACAATTAACATGGAGTATAATTGAAGTTCTTAGCACACATTTGGGCAAATATGCGGGCCCATGTACCGCGGCCAGGTGACTTCATCACATGGGTCCCTAACATTCCTGATACTATCACACTCTATACATTTATTCAAGACTTACCTCTAAATAGGGCCTTATCAGTGTGTGATCTGAAATGCAGGAATCCAGCTAATTAAACACCTGAGGGTGAATGGGAGGAGTGCCAATAGCACTGAGCATGATAGCACCTCTTGATATCTTTAGGTATCTTGATATCACTTCGGGCTCCATGCCTGACTTTGCTTGACACAAGGTTACTAAAGGGAGTAGTTGTTGACGTGGGTAGTGAAAGTACTATCCCTGGGCCTTACTTCTCCTCCTGACATCAAGGGTCCTTTAGCTACTTGTATGTAGCATCATCCTGCAGTAAATGGGTACCGGGTCGCATTGACCTGGCTTACCCGTTTACACTGCACCACGACCAGGGTCCTTCCTGGTACCAATCCCTTACAGACCTGAGCCAGAAATGCTATCAAGACTTTTAATCTTTCTTAAATAAAGTGCATAGTCTGGGTGCAAATACAAGGGGAAAAGCGGTGCACTCACTATTGATATTTCCACCAAGAGAATTTGTAGTGTAATCCCAATTACTAAACAGATGTAGCCCTGTATTTTCTACATGAACATTCTATGTTTAGCTTGTGGCCTAAGGTGATTCTTTATTACATATTGTATCCACTAATGTTTCAACAGAATAGTAACAATTGTATAACACTATTTATTGTTTCCCATTTGTATCATATTGTCCCCAATTCATGCAGGTTTCATTCTCAATGCTAAAGCTACTCACAATATGACAACTGATGCCTGCCATCTAAATGTATTCTTAATGCATTAATAATCAAATGATAAACCTGTCATTCTGAATCTTACATTATATGCAGATCTATTGATCTATGTTGTTTGTTACTATAATTATTTAGGAGTATTGCACAATGTTGGTGTCTCAGGCCTTGCACCTGTAGTCGCACACTTGTACACAAGGGGAATGGCGGGCTTACACATAGAAACATAGAATTTGATGGCACATAAACTCTTGGCTCAATCTAGTCTACCCTTTCTAATGAGACAGAAGGGGTGCCGGTTGATGAGACAGAAGGGGTGCCGGTTGATGAGACAGAAGGGATACCGGTTGATGAGACAGAAGGGGTATCGACTGATGAGACAGAAGGGGTGCCGGCTAATGAGGCAGAAAGGGTGCCTGATGATGAGTCTGAAGGGCTGCTGGCTGATGAGTCTGAAGGGCTGCTGTCTGATGAGTCTGAAGGGGTGCCGGATGATGAGACAGAAGGGGTGCCTGATGATGAGACAGAAGGGGTGCCGGATGATGAGACAGAAGGGGTGCCGGATGATGAGACAGAAGGTGTGCCTGATGATGAGACAGAAGGGCTGCTGGCTGATGAGTCTGAAGGGCTGCTGGCTGATGAGACAGAAGGGGTGCCGGCTGATGAGACAGAAGGGTGCCGGCTGATGAGACAGAAGGGGTGCCGGCTGATTAGACAGATGGGTGAGTAGCAGAAAGAAAAGAAGGTGAATGTTAAGGGGTAAATTTACACTAACATCTAAAACAGAGTATTGGTGATGTTGCCCACAGCAACCAGTAAGATGCTGGCTATCATTTCTCTATTGCCTATTAGAAAATGATAGACAGCATCTGATTGGTTGCTATGTGCAACTTCACCAAATCTCTGTTTTAGAAGCTTTAGTAAATTTACCCCTAAGTCATGACGAGGAGCTCACTAGGGCTTGAGATGAGAGATAAAGCAGACAGAAGGGGTGTTGGCTGAGAGATCTAGAGATACAGAAAGGGACTGGATGGGGCTAGGGAAACAATGCAGGGCCATAGAGAAAGAAGGGTTGTGGCTGGAAAGACAGTAGAGTGATGACTGGTTAGACCGGGGAAGACTGGGTAGCTGGGGAGAAAAGTGTGTGTGTTGGGGGGGGGGGGGGGCTTTTGAGACAGAAAGATGTGGCCTGTCTGAGGATACAGAGTGGGGGGGGGGGGTGTTTGCTTGATGGTGAGAGAGATGGAGAGGGGCTGTCAGAGGAGAGAAAAGGGGGAGGTGATGGCTGGAGAGACAGAAGAGAGCTGACAGCAGCTAGATGCCAGAAACTAAGCATGTTGTTGTCACTTATATACATGCTGACTGTGCTGTGATTGGCTGCAGAGAGTGATGCGTCCTGCGCTCCTATTGGCGGAATGAGAAGACCTATAATCTCTTCCCTGTCTGAGTGTACGGGGGATCTGCTCTCACCTTGTGTTTCCCTAGCGCAGAAAAACAGCATTTTATAGGGCATGAGGAGAGCGGAGAGCCGGCTCTCTGCACCACACTCGTACTTCTAGGTCTGCCCTAACTCTTTAGTATCATTGCTATCCTAGGGGTTGAGTAGGAGGCCAGGCATAGCCACTGGGAACTCACCCGCACCATGCTGGATCTGCCCGGCATGTAGCACATCTCTCCTTTACTGTGAGGCTAATATGTCCCACCGGGGCTTTTTTTATCTCGTCCTGGCCCTGGAGATAATGGAGGTGTTCTGCGGCACACTCTGTGCAGAGCTGGAGGCGTTGTGAAACATAAATGTGATGTGTGAGCTCATGTACCCTCAGGAGGAAAGCACAGGCAGGTTGCCTCACAAAGTATTGTCTAGAAGCTCTTGTTACTATGACAAGATTAATACCTAGCACAGCCAAGTACAGTTTATTCCTGCCTGGTAATGTTCTGCAGTATTATTTATGCTCCTATATATTTATGTAAGATAGATGTGCCAGTAAATGGGTATGGTGACCTGGTTGCATGTATTTGAGACTGCTATGAAACACACCTCCATCCAATTCGTTTTAGCTTAACCTGGGCTAGAAGCTCAGATCAGACTGGGATGCCAAAAAGGTGCAAACATATGCAGGGTTCAATGATAGGAGGATCCTACCACAGATGTAGGACCAGGGTGCCAGACATGTATTAAATAATGCTGCTATTGTTAGTCTTGGTGGGGCATTCAATTGTTTAAAAAGTCAGTTGGGTGTCTGTTTTCTCCTGTCTATTAGATAGGAAAAACACAGACACCCAAATAACTTTTTAAACATTTGAATTCCCCCCCTAGAAGTTGCTCACTCTTGTAGCTCCCACTCCACTCTCTGGTCAAGAATCAGTCTTTGAAGTATAGGATTGGTGACGCAAAATAGGAGGAACAAGGAAAAGAATAAGTTTAGATGGGAACAAAAGGGAGAGGGAGGGATGAGAGAAGATGGGAGGAATGGTTTTGATGGGGGGCAGTAGAGTTATAAGTAAAATGATGATAAAATGTGTAAGATAAAAAACAAACAAACCCTGAACATCTGCAAGTGAAACGACCAATAACTGGTCCAAAAATTAATTGTAAAATAGAGTATTAACCCACCTAACATCTCAATGTAGTGCTGTGAGGGAAAAAAGCAATCTTAAGTACCAGTGACGTGCGGTGAGGTGACTGTCTGGGGAGGCACTGGCAGCTAACACCACCACCCCGGCAAAAAAAACAAGTGTTGTGCCCCACCCATCACTAAAACCAGCACCAGGCAGAACCAGCCGGGCGGGGTAATGCCATAGCAGGGGAGACACTCAGTGTGGGGTCCCCCTGCCATAACATTAATCACCCCCCAAGCTAGTCAGCCCAGGGCTGGAATTCCTCGGAAAGGGGGCCCCTCCCGAGCAACAACCAGCACTGGGCTGATAGCCCAGTGCTATGCCCCGCACCCCTGGTGGCGGAGGATGCGGGGTTCATTGTATGTTAATATTGTTCTTTACAGGCGACCTACAGGTCCCAGGAAGCCTGTCCCAGCATGCTGGCACTTGGAGAACCACAAGTGCCAGCATGCCTGGACATAAAGGGCCCACTGGCACCCGTAGTCCGCCTGTAAAGAAAATATTAAAATAAAAACACAACACCTAATGTTTTATTATTTTATTGTGCAGGAACTTCATCTGCGGGCGGCAGCATTTAAGCTATTTTGCATGGCCGCCGCCTCCCCAGGGCTTCCGACGTCTTCACCTGGGAGGCGATGGCCTTTAAGCTCTTTTGCATTGCCGCCGCCTTCCCCAGGGTTTTCAGCGTCTTCACCTGGTGGGTCGCGGTTGCTAAGCTCTTTTGCATAGCCGCCGCCCATCCAGGACTTCAGCCGTCTTCTTTCTTCAGGCGCTCTAAACAGCTCCTCCTCCACCGTCGGACTGACAGCCTCTCCCTCTTGCTGACTTGTATAAGGGGGCGATGACATGGCGAGCCGTGATTGGCTCTCGGAGGCCATCTAGAATTTCAGAAATTATGCTGAGGTGCCATTTATGAAACTGGTACAGCTCCGCTGCCAAACTCAGGTACAGGTAAACTTCCGCCACCCGCACCACCGCCGCATCCCGCCGCCCGCACCACCGCCGCATCCCGCCACTCGCACCTCCTCCGCCACCATCGCCCACACAGTGATTGACAGCAGATCCAGTGACGGATCCGCCGGCCAATCACTGTGGCCTCACTGACAGGGGAGTGCTTTCATAGGTTGAAAGCACGTCCCTATATGTTTCCCATGTTATTTCAATGGGCTTTTCCTGCCCGTTGCTAGGCCCAGCCCGCACACGCCCCCTGCTCCCATATCTTTCCCCATTGACAACGGGAGGCACCAAGATCGGTGCCTCCCAACCCCACTTTCAGAGGATTAGGGATTAGAATAATATAAAGAGGATGCATATGACACAGAATATGTCTCATATGCATCTTCTTTGTATTATTTTAATCATTAATGACAGCTGAAGCAGCGACCAGTGACGTCCAGCCTAGATGTGCCCTCGACTAATTCCTGGAGCCATGTTGGGAGGAGAGCGAGGCTCGGCGTAGAGGAATGGAGGGCAGGAAGTAGGGTTTGGACAACTCCAGGTAGCCGCCATGAGAGCCTGTCCAACCGGGAACATCTGGAAGATATGATCTCCCCCGGGGACCAAACCCGTGATGGCAAGACAGAATCGTGGTGCGGTACACAGGGAGTAGGCATAGAAACTGTAGATCAGGTTAGGGGACCAGGTATCAGGACCTGGGATATGGCAAAGGAATTTTGAAGTCCAAACAAAGTTAAAGAGATAACACACTCAATGAGCTGGAAAGGTCACATCTGGATCCCTCTTGCTATGCATTTAAAAAAATGATTACATGTATTTCAAGATAACATACATTATTCTACCATTTTGACTTGTTGAATGTAAAAATTCTGACCATGTTAACATGCTGCCTGAACATATTGACTACACACCCTTTGGAAAAGTTTGACTAGGAGTTACAACTCCTCTTTCACTGTACTATACTCTATATTGGGACTGTATACTCAAAGAATCCACTCTGCAGATCTTTGCACCAATCAAAAGCAGGTTTAAATGATGCTTGGGACCTATCTTTCTGGCAAATTAGTTATTGGTAAGTAAAGGAGACCGGGGCAGTGCAAAATTGGCTAACAGTGCCTCCATTTATCACACAATTATAACCCATAACCATATTAATGCCTTCATGAATGCAGCCAGACCGTGATTGACTGTCAGCATGCTGATTCGTGGATTGCTTGAGCTTTTCAGTAATTAGTGGTCTGGCAGCCATTTAATGTATGGACGCATGTGGAGAGTAGAAGCAGGAAGGGTAATTATTATTATGGGATATTTTTAGTTTATTCTCTCCCGGCATGTTATCCTTTATATGAGTTTGATATGTGGCCCAAGTTTATTTGTTTGGTCACGGCTTTTAATGCTGCCATTACAGTCTGTTTGGATGAAATAATGTTTCAAACAGTATTGAATTTCTGCTTAAGTGTGTCAACCACTATTGCATGAAGTCCCTCGTTTTTACTATAATTTCTTACATATAATCAGGGGTTAAAGTGAGCCAAAACGGGCGGAACTTTGTTCCGTCAGTTCCACTTTGAGACGGAAAGCAGTTCTGTCTCCTCCGTCTCACCTAACTCGCTGAGTGCCACCACCTCATGGAGATTCCAGGTGCATGCTGAGATTGTGTAACCAGTGGGCTCCCGGCTCTCTCTCTCCACAGCGGCAGCTGGAGGCAGGAGCTCACTACTGAGCTCCGGCTTCCGGCTCTGTCAGTGTATGCTATGGGAGAGACGTCATAATGTCTCATAGTGCTGAGGAGCGGACCCCAGAAGCACCACAGCGGTCGGACGCGGGAGAGGGGCTTGATGAGTATGGTGGGTTTTTTGTTTTACATACAGTATGTGTGTGTATCTACTGTGGGCAAGCTACAGGGGGGCTAACTACTGGGGCAAACTACAAGGGGGCAAACTACTGTGGGGTTAAATAAATACAAGACGCAAGCTACTGGAGGCTAACTACTGGGGGCAAACTATTGGGGGCAAAGTACAAGGGCGCTAACTACTGGGGGAAAACTACAAAGGAACAAACTATTGGGGGGGGGTAAATATAAGGAGGCAAGCTACTGGGGGCAAACTCTATAGGAGGCAAGCTACTGGGGGCAAGCTACTGGGGGGTTGACTACTGGGGGCAAAACTGCAAGGGGGCAAACTACTGGGGGGCTAAATACAAGGGGGCAAACAACAACGGTGAAATCTACTGGGGGCAATCTACAAAGGGCAAACTACTGGGGGGGCTAAATACAAGGGGGCAAGCTACTGGGGCAAACTACAAGTGAGCAAGCTACTGGGGCAAACTACAAGGGGGCAAGCTAGTGGGGGCAAACTACAAGGGGGCAATCTACTAGGTGGGCTAAATACTGGGGGCAAACTACAAGGGGGGCAATCTGCAAGGGAGCATACTACTGGGGGGCTAAATACAAGGGGGCAAGCTACTGGGCAAACTACAAGGGAGCAAGCTAATGGGGGCCAACTACTGGGGGGCAGACTACAATGTGGCAAATTACTGGGGGGGGGGCTAAATACAAGGGGGGAAACTGCAAGGGGACAAGCTACTGGGGGCAAACTACAAGGGGTAAAGCTACTGGGGGCAAAGTACACGGGGGCAAAATATAATGGGGCAAAGTACTGGAGGGCTAAATACAAGGGGGCAAGCTACTGGGGGAAACTATTAGGAGGCAAACTACATGGGGATAACTACTAGGGGAAAACTACTGGGGGGGGCTAAATATAAGGGGCAAGCTACTGGGGACAAACTACAAAGGGGCAAGCTACTGGGGGGCTAAGTACTGGGGCACACTACTGGGGGACTAAATACAAGGGGGAGGCTACTGGGGGCAAACTACATGGGTGCAAGCTACTGGGGCAAACTACAAGGGAGCAAGCTACTGGGGGCAAACTACAAGGGGGAAAGCTACTGGGTGCAAACTACATGGGGGCAAACTATAAGGGGGCAAACTACTGGAGGGCTAAATACAAGGGGGCAAGCTACTGGGGGCAAACTATTAGGAGGCAAACTACATGGGGGATAACTACTTGGGGAAAACTACAACGGGGCAAACTACTGGGGGGCTAAATATAAGGGGCAAGCTACTGGGGACAAACTACAAAGGGGCAAGCTACTGGGGGGCTAAATACAAGGGGGAAGCTACTGGTGGCAAACTACATGGGGGCAAGCTATTGGGGCAAACTACAAGGGAGCAAGCTACTGAGGGCTAACTATTGGGGGCAAACTACTGGGGGGCTAAATACAAGGGTGCAAGCTAATGGGGACAAACTATAAGGAGGCAAGCTACTGGGAGCTAACTACTGGGGTCAAACTACAAGGGGGCAAACTACTGGGGGGCTAAATATAAGGGGAAATGTACTGGGGGATAAGTACTGGGGCAAACTACTGGTGGGCTTAGTACAAGGGGGGAGCTACTGGGGCAAACTACATGGGGGCAAGCTACTGGGGGCAAATTACAAGAGGGCTAACTACTGGGGGCAAACTAAAGGGGCACATTACTACCAGGGGCATTACTACTGGGGCACATTACTACTGGGGACATCACTTTTAGGGGCATAACTACAGGGGCAATACTATTGGGGGGCATAGCTACAGTGATTAAACTACTGGGAGCATTTCTACAAGGTGGCATTACTACTGGGGGCATTGTCACTGGGGGCTAAACTACATGGGGCAAACTACATGAGGACTAAACTACAGATGCTAAACTGCTGGGGGCTTTACAACTGGGAGGCTAAACTAAAGGGGGGGGGGGTAAACTACTGGTATCATAACTGCAGGGGCATTACCACTGGGGTCTAAACTACTGGGGGCATAACTACTGGGGCTAAACTACAGGGGGCTAAATGACTGGTGCATTACTACAGGCAACATTACTACTGGGGTCAATACTACACAGGGGCATTACCATTAAGGGCATTACTAATAGGGACACTACTAATGAGGGCATTGTAAAGGGGGCACTTTATAAGGGGCATCACTCCTGAGGACATAAGGGGCACTACTACTAGGGGTATTGCATATGGGGCACCACTACTATGGTATCTATATAAGGGGCACTACTACTGGGGGCATTACATAAAGGGCACCACTACTATGGGCTCTATATAAGGGGCACTACATATAGTTGTCAATAGGTATGAAACCATTATTTCAGCTGGTGCATTATAATGTGCACTGCTTAATATAGAATACAGGTTGAACCCAATGGGGTTTTTGCCTCTTTTCAGCCTCATTAACTATGTTACTATGTTACTACCACTGTGGGCACTACCAGTACAGTGGACATTGCATAAAGAGCAATACTACTGTGGGCATTGTGTAAGGGGTGCTACTGCTGTGGGCATTGTGTGTTATGGGTTGCTACTGCTGTGGGCATTATGGGGGTCATTCCGTGTTGATCGTTCGCTGCCAATTTTTGCTGCGCAGCGATCAGATGAAAAAACTGTACTTCTGCGCATGCCCCAGGAAACATGCACGTGTGACATACAGGTACAAAGTACTTTGTGGTTGTGCTCATGTTCTAGCAAAGGTTTTGTTCGCACTGTCGGCCGCTAGAAGATTAACAGGAAGGGAGCGTTACTGGGTGTTAACTGACCATTTTCAGGGAGTGTTTGCAAAAAAGGAGGCGTGTCTGATAAAATGCAGGCGTGGCTGGGCGTTCGCTGGGCGTGTGTATGACGTCAAATCCGGACACGAATAGGCTGAAGTGCTCGCAAGCGCTGAGTAGGTTCAGAGCTACTCTGAAACTGCACAAACTGTTTTTGTAGAGCTCGGCTGCACATGCGTTTGCACTTCTGCTAAGCTAAAATACACTCCCCAGTGGGCGGCGGCATAGCGTTTGCATGGCTGCTAAAGCTAGCTAGCGAGCAATAAACTCGTAATGACCCCCTATGTGTATTAGGGGTGCTACTTCTGTCATACCTCCCAACTTTCTTCTTCGGGGAAGCGGGACACTCGCGCGGCTTTGCTGCGCGCGCTCCCGAAAAAGGGGTGTGGCCTACGAAAAGGGGGAGTGGTTTCGCGGGAGGACCCGCGATCGCGAGTCACGCCCCCGTTTTCGTCACTGAGGGGGCATGCCCAGCGCTCTGTGAGCCGCTGGCATGCCTCCTCTCCCTCTGTCTGCACTGAATAGACGCTGTGCGCATGCGCACAGCGTCTATTCACCGCTGCTCTGCTAAGCAGGGCAGCGGGTGACAGAGACTCCCAACTGCCCCCCCCCCACCGCGGGACACTGCGGCCCGCGGGTGGGACAGCGGGACAGTCCCCAAAAAACGGGACTGTACCGCGAAAATCGGGACAGTTGGGAGGTATGCTTCTGTGGGCATTATTACTGTTGTGTGACCACACTCCTTTCTTTTTGAGACCACGCCCCTTTTTTTTGTGGGGGGGGGCACAATACCTTCATTGCATGGGTGCCAGGAGGGGGGGGGGTAGTTCCACCTCCTCTCTAAGACCACTTTAAGCACTGCATATAATTATCCCTGCACCCGTTTTCCATCCTGCATTAACACCACCTCTCTGCGACCATGCTATAAGAAAGCTGTCTGCGAGAAGTCTGGCCCTAAAACCTCATCATCACTGCTAAAACCTCTTCTCTCTATCACTGCCATTGTATCTCGCACTGATATTCCATTTCCATCTACAATGGCACCCTTACTTCTGCTCTGGACCCTGTTGGACTGGATGTCACTTCACACAGGTCACAAAACTGTGACTCAGCTTTGGTATTCCAAATGCACCAGATAAAACCAGAAAGATATCAAACATTGAACAACTCAAACATTGAATGTAAAGGTGCACCAAAGTAAGCCATTTCCAAAATAAAAAATGTAGGCCTTTGCAAGACATTTCAAAATGGAAAGCACACAAGCACACACATCATAGAACCTGGATCATAGAACAGACATTCCAGAACACTATTGCAGTTCCAGAAACTACTAGATGCCTGTTTAAAGCCTCTTGCCACAGCATTCAAATGCTGAGAATTTTGTGGAACTAGAAAATATTCCATTGAAGTATTTCACAATGTCTTATGGATCACAATGCACAGACAAAAGTCACGGAGTCAGGTAGGATGCCTGTCAGCCGGCTTGTAGATGTGTGCCAGACAGAGGCGGAACTACAGCCAGTGCAACCAGTGCGTTGCACTGGGGCCCGCCACTGTCCAGGGGCCCAAAGCATGTAATGAGTCAAACTGACTCATTACATGCCGCTGTGTGCTGCGGGCAACAGCTGCCCGCAGCACACAGCCGACCGGACAGGAGAGAAGAACAGCGCAGCGGCACGGGGGAGAAGGAGGATGAGGGAGGTGGAGGAGGGAGCTGCAGCAGCGCTTTACTACTGGTTGAGGCACTGCTGCTGCTGGCCCTCTGCTTCACTATAGGCTGTCTTCCGAGAACAGCCTATAGTAAAGCAGAGGGGCAGCAGCAGCAGCGCCTCCACCAATAACACAGCGCTGCTGCGGCTCCCTCCTCCACCTCCCTCCTCCTACTTCTCTCCTGCCCGGGAATCGTGACCAGAAGCTGCACCGAGGAGCCTGAGCCAGCGGAGAGGGTAAGTATAATTCTTTCTTTCTTTCTTTCTTTCTTTCTTTCTTTCTTTCTTTCTTTCTTTCTTTCTTTCTTTCTTTCTTAAGGGGACTGTATGCCGCAATATGTAAAAATGGGTAATCTGCCTGCCGCAATGTGTAAAAAGGGGGAATCTGCCTGCCTTAATGTATAAAAAGGGGTAATTTGCTTGCCGCTATGTGTAAAAAGGGGGAATCTGCTTGCCGCAATGTGTAAAAAGGGGAATCTGCTTGCCGTAATGTGTAAAAAGGGGGAATCTGCCTTACATAATGTGTAAAAAGGGGCAATCTGCCTGACGTAATGTGTAAAAAGGGGGACTTTGCCTGCCGTAATGTGTAAAAAGGGGGAATCTGCCTGCCGCAATGTGTAAAAAGGGGGATGCTGTCTGCTGTAATGTGTAACAAGGGCACGCTGTCTGCCGTAATGTGTAACAAGGGGACGCTGTCTGCCGTTATGTGTAAAAAAGACACGCTGTCTGCCATTATGTGTAAAAAGTGTACGCTGTCTGCCGCTATGTTTAACAAGGGCACGCTGTCTGCCATTATGTGTAAAAAGTGTACGCTGTCTGCCGCTATGTGTAACAAGGGCACGCTGTCTGCTGTTATGTGTAAAAAGGGGACGCTGTCTGCCGCTATGTGTAACAAGGGCACGCTGTCTGCTGTAATGTGTAACAAGGGCACACTGTCTGCCATTATGTGTAAAAAGTGTATGCTGTCTGCCGCTATGTGTAACAAGGGCACGCTGTCTGCCGTTATGTGTAAAAAGGGTACGCTGTCTGCCGCTGTGTTTAACAAGGGCACGCTGTCTGCCGTTATTTGTAAAAAGTGTATGCTGTCTGCCGCTATGTGTAACAAGGGCACGCTGTCTGCCATTATGTGTAAAAAGGGGATGCTGTCTGCCGTTATGTGTAAAAAGTGCACGCTGTCTGCCGTAATGTGTAAAAAGGGGGACGCTGTCTGCCGTAATGTGTAAAAAGGGGGACGCTGTCTGCCGTTATGTGTAAAAAGAGGAATCTGTCCGCCGTAAGTTGTAAAAGGGTCTCTATCTGGTGTAGTGGTGCTACTGTGCAGCATAATTTGAATAATGGAGACTACTGTGCACCGTTTTATGAATTTGGGATAATTTTGTGGCCACACCCCTTCCCCACGAAGCCACGCCAGTATGTATTTTTGCGCGCACCTAAGGCGCGCACTGCCCCTGTTTTGCATGTAGGGGTGGGGCTCTGATGCCGTTTCTTGCACACAGTGCTAAAATGCCTAGTTACGCACTGTTGCTAGGTATCCATTTCTCTGGCCCTGAGCAGGTCCCCCTCACCAGATCCTCTCCAGGGGTGAGGGGGTGGACTTGGATGGGATGGGGGGCCCAAAGCATTTTGTCGCACCTGGGCCCACCGCTCGCTAGTTCCGCCACTGGTGCAAGAGGTGGAGCTCATGCAAATTGTGCCTCCAGCTAGCAAGTGACAAACACAAGACTGTTCCTGCTTGTCTCTTAGGCAGATAGGAGTCGGTGTGCAAAATCCAGACAGGGCATCAGAAGGGACTGGCAAGCAGGCAGGTAGGCCACTGATGCTTTTGGCTAAGATCAAGTGTAGTACTGTATCTGTTCTCATAAGTTTAATCTCTGATACGCCCACTATCTGGAGGCCATATATTAAATGGATTTTTAGAACAGGGAGATGGGAAAAGAGCTTGCTATGTCCACTCTATGCTTTAACCACATATTGCAGTACTTCCACGACCAGTGCACCTTTCCTGTAATCCAAAAATAGACAATTGCTGCTTTTTATCTTTAAGTGTGCTTGCATGCCCATTTTGCAATGTCTTGCACAACCTAAATTTGTCTGTCCCCAGTGCTGCTTGTGCAGTGGTGACGGGTGTCCGGTGCTGGGACCATGTATTGGTTACCTGCAACGGACCAGAAGCGGCCAATGGGAAGCACTGGATGCAGCATTTCAAATCCAGCACCAGCCAATCACGGACGGCCGTGGCGAGACAATTAGTGCTCGCCACTTCATGGGCCCAGCCCCCATGATGGCAGATGCCACCTAGACCTGGAGAAGTGTGGATGCCGCAGAGGAAGAGGAGCAGCGCAGCAGGCCACACGGAAAAGCGTGAAGTGTTCCTGAGGCCGCGGAAGAGGCCAGAAGACGCCGGGCACACCAAAGAAGATGTCCATTGTTGGCTGGACGTGGAGAAGAGGTGATGGCGCTGCTGGCCAGGATGGGACAGCGGCAGAAGAGAGAAGGACCACACCGGAGAGGTCACCAAGGGTGGAAACCAAAAGATCTGATGAAGCTCCTCCCGGTGCCTCTCCCACCGGGACTGGTAGGCCCTTGGAGATGGCATCTGTCACCCTCCCCTCTCCTCCCTAGTCCATCAGGGATCGGACATTAGGCCCGTGGGGGATAAGTCAGGCCTCAGGCCTGTTGGCGCAGTAGGCAGGCACTAGGCACAGGGCCAATAGCAGGCATTAGACCTGTGCCTGTAATAGAGGGCATTAGGCCCTAGTGTAAGTGTGGCCCATTAGGGAATATGGTGACCCTGGGCATTAGGCTCAGATCACCCAGCAGGCCCCATGATAGGCCGGCACCAGGCTATATAAACGTTGGAAAAGGTTGACTTGGAGTTACAACTCCTCTTTTAGTGTACTATACTCTATATTAGGACTGTATAATCAAATAATTTACTCAGTCTGCATCTCTTTGCACCAACCAAAAGCAGGTTTAAATTATGCTTGATACCTACCTTGCTGGCAAAATAGATATTGTTAAGTAAAGGAGACTGTGACAGTGTAAAATTACCTTACAGTGCCTCCATTTATCACACAATAATAACAAATAACCATAATAATGCCTCCATGAATGCAGCCAGACGGTGTAATGACTGTCAGCATGCTGATTGGTGGATTGCTTGAGTTTTTCACCAATAAGAGTGCTGACAGCCATTTAATGTATGGACACATGTGGAGAGTAGATGCAGGAAGGGTAATTATTATTATGGTTTTTTTTATTTATTCTCTCCTGGAATGCTATCCTGTAAATAAGCTTGAGTTGTGGCCTCAGTTTATTTGTGTGGTCACGGCTTACAATACTGCCATTAAGTCGGCCCTGGTTGCAGTTGCTAATGCTGCCATTACAGTCTGTTTGGATGAAATTATGTTTGAAACAGTCTTGAATTTCTGCTTAAGTGTGTCCAACCACTATTGCATGAAGTCCCTCTTTTTTACTATAATTTTCTAGCATATAATTATCCCTGCACCCATTCTCCATCCTGCAGTAACACCACCTCTCTGCCCCCATCCTCAAAGAAAGCTGTCTGTAAGAAGTCTGGCTCTAAAACCTCATCATCACTGCTAAAAACTCTTCTCTCTACCACTGCCATTGCATCTCGCCCTGATAACCATTTCCATCTACAATGGCACCCTTACTTCTGCTCTGGACTCTTTTGGACTGGATGTCACTTCACACAAGTTGCAAAACTGTGACTCAGCTCTGACATTTCAAATGCACCAAACGAAACCAGAAAGATGTGGGGTGGGGGTGGAGGGGACCTGGACTGCACTGCACATCCTATTACTAAAGATATCAAGAGGTGCTATCATGCTGAGGCTTCTAATACTATCAGTGTCGGACTGGGGCATGAAGGGCCCACCGGAGGTGCAAGAGGTAGGGGCCCATGTTTTGGGAGTGGCAAGTCTCCAGATGGGGTTAGCCAGCTGCCACGGAGGCTTGACTAAATATTAGAGAGTGCATAGTCTGGACCCCTTGATAAATATATACTTTACAGTTTAATTATAAGCATATAGTATAAGTATTATACATATGTATAATGTATAATTCTAGTGCACAGTCTGGAATTTGATCACTAGAGGAGGAGGTGGGCCCCCAGGCAGTGGGCCCAATGGTGGTTTCCCCTGTGCCCCTATGGGCCAGTCCAACCCTGAATACTATGCTGGAGGATGAGAGATGCAGATGCACACTCTTAGCACTAAGAACACTGATAGTAAAAATAATTTAAATAAACCCTCACAATTAACATGGAGTATAATTGAAGTTCTTAGCACACATTTGGGCAAATATGCGGGCCCATGTACCGCGGCCAGGTGACTTCATCACATGGGTCCCTAACATTCCTGATACTATCACACTCTATACATTTATTCAAGACTTACCTCTAAATAGGGCCTTATCAGTGTGTGATCTGAAATACAGGAATCCAGCTAATTAAACACCTGAGGGTGAATGGGAGGAGTGCCAATAGCACTGAGCATGATAGCACCTCTTGATATCTTTAGGTATCTTGATATCACTTCGGGCTCCATGCCTGACTTTGCTTGACACAAGGTTACTAAAGGGAGTAGTTGTTGACGTGGGTAGTGAAAGTACTATCCCTGGGCCTTACTTCTCCTCCTGACATCAAGGGTCCTTTAGCTACTTGTATGTAGCATCATCCTGCAGTGAATGGGTACTGGGTCGCATTGACCTGGCTTACCCGTTTACACTGCACCACGACCAGGGTCCTTCCTGGTACCAATCCCTTACAGACCTGAGCCAGAAATGCTATCAAGACTTTTAATCTTTCTTAAATAAAGTGCATAGTCTGGGTGCAAATACAAGGGGAAAAGCAGTGCACTCACTATTGATATTTCCACCAAGAGAATTTGTAGTGTAATCCCAATTACTAAACAGATGTAGCCCTGTATTTTCTACATGAACATTCTATGTTTAGTTTGTGGCCTAAGGTGATACTTTATTACATATTGTATCCACTAATGTTTCAACAGAATAGTAACAATTGTATAACACTATTTATTGTTTCCCATTTGCATCATATTGTCCCCAATTCATGCAGGTTTCATTCTCAATGCTAAAGCTACTCACAATATGACAACTGATGCCTGCCATCTAAATGTATTCTTAATGCATTAATAATCAAATGATAAACCTGTCATTCTGAATCTTACATTATATGCAGATCTATTGATCTATGTTGTTTGTTACTATAATTATTTAGGAGTATTGCACAATGTTGGTGTCTCAGGCCTTGCACCTGTAGTCGCACACTTGTACACAAGGGGAATGGCGGGCTTACACATAGAAACATAGAATTTGATGGCACATAAACTCTTGGCTCATCTAGTCTACCCTTTCTAATGAGACAGAAGGGGTGCCGGCTGATGAGACAGAAGGGGTGCCGGTTGATGAGACAGAAGGGGTGCCAGTAGATGAGACAGAAGGGATACCGGCTGATGAGACAGAATGGGTGCAGGCTGATGAGACAGAGCGGGTGCCGGCTGATGAAACAGAAGGGGTGCCTGCTGATGAGACTGAAGGGGTGCCGGCTGATGAGACAGAAGGGGTGCGGGCTGATGAGACAGAAGGGGTGCCGGCTGATGAGACTGAAGGGGTGCCAGCTGATGAGACAGAAGGGGTGCCGGCTGATGAGACAGAAGGGGTGCCGGCTGATGAGACAGAAGGGGTATCGACTGATGAGACAGAAGGGGTGCCGGCTAATGAGGCAGAAAGGGTGCCTGATGATGAGTCTGAAGGGCTGCTGGCTGATGAGTCTGAAGGGCTGCTGGCTGATGAGTCTGAAGGGGTGCCGGATGATGAGACAGAAGGGGTGCCTGATGATGAGACAGAAGGGCTGCTGGCTGATGAGTCTGAAGGGCTGCTGGCTGATGAGACAGAAGGGGTGCCGGCTGATGAGACAGAAGGGGTGCCGGCTGATGAGACAGAAGGGGTGCCGGCTGATGAGACAGAAGGGGTGCCGGCTGATTAGACAGATGGGTGAGTAGCAGAAAGAAAAGAAGGTGAATGTTAAGGGGTAAATTTACACTAACATCTAAAACAGAGTATTGGTGATGTTGCCCACAGCAACCAGTAAGATGCTGGTAATCATTTCTCTATTGCCTATTAGAAAATGATAGACAGCATCTGATTGGTTGCTATGGGCAACTTCACCAAATCTCTGTTTTAGAAGCTTTAGTAAATTTACCCCTAAGTCATGACGAGGAGCTCACTAGGGCTTGAGATGAGAGATAAAGCAGACAGAAGGGGTGTTGGCTGAGAGATCTAGAGATACAGAAAGGGACTGGATGGGGCTAGGGAAACAATGCAGGGCCATAGAGAAAGAAGGGTTGTGGCTGGAAAGACAGTAGAGTGATGACTGGTTAGACCGGGGAAGACTGGGTAGCTGGGGAGAAAAGTGTGTGTGTTGGGGGGGGGGCTTTTGAGACAGAAAGATGTGGCCTGTCTGAGGATACAGAGTGGGGGGGGGGGGGGGGGGTGTTTGCTTGATGGTGAGAGAGATGGAGAGGGGCTGTCAGAGGAGAGAAAAGGGGGAGGTGATGGCTGGAGAGATAGAAGAGAGCTGACAGCAGCTAGATGGGTACTGGAGAGCTGGAGAGACAGAGGGCTGAGAGTAGTAATATCTGCTACACACCCTTTCTCAGCAGAGCTGTAGGCACACGACATGCCCTGTAGGGGGCACATTTGTGTCTAGTGACTATGTAATCCTGTGCGACTTACACATCACCTCTCCCTGTCTCTTTCATATGGGGTATGTGTTTGTGCTGATATATAATGTGCAGGGTTATCTAATTGCTTTATTTTAGTGAGATTCGCATTGTATGGCTGGAAGAACCGAGTACACAATGACCCGTGATTGTGCTGCTGGTCCCCACCTTTGTGTACTGTAAATCCTGTGCCCCCTCCCAACGTGTGGATCCTCTTCCTTCCCTACAGTACACCTCCAGTACAGGTTCTCACTCACACAGACTATCTGATCGTATGATGAAATCTGTACTACAGGCTAAACCCAGGTATACAGGAAATGATGGTCACCCTGCAGTCTAGAGATGGACACGCAGGAGAAGCCTCAGGTCTCCGCAGAGACTGCTGACCATCACAGGCAAGTTCACATTCACACCTAGAGAAGTGATATTTCAAAATGAGAAAGGGGGGATGGGAGGGAACCAGCAGCTCCATAGAGACAGTGATGTCATATTTACCATGTAATAGGGACACGCGTATCATTAGACACATGGACGCTGCTATTCAATCAGTGTATGTTTGGGGGGTGAGATCTGTAGGAAAGCTCCAATATATGTATCAGGAGGATTTGGACTCGAAATGTTGTCCCTATTGAAACAGTTTCACAAAGAACAGGAATTGACGCTGATAATGACCCCGCCCTCATAGCACAGAGGTTTTCTTCTAAGTCCGCCCAAACATTATAAGAGGAGGATCTCATGGCAATGACATAACAGTCAGAGGTTTCTCTTTGTGGTATAGTTACAGTAGTGATCAGGAAGTAACATGTCAGGCAGAGGTAAAGGCGGTAAGGGGCTCGGGAAAGGAGGCGCCAAGCGCCACAGGAAGGTGCTGCGGGATAACATCCAGGGCATCACCAAGCCTGCTATCCGCCGTCTAGCACGGAGAGGAGGCGTGAAGCGCATCTCCGGCCTCATCTACGAGGAGACCCGCGGGGTGCTGAAGGTGTTTCTGGAGAACGTGATCCGGGACGCCGTCACTTACACCGAGCACGCTAAGAGGAAGACTGTCACCGCCATGGATGTGGTCTATGCTCTCAAGCGCCAGGGACGCACTCTGTATGGCTTCGGAGGCTAAACACTGAGGCGCATCTAATACCATTATCCGCACACAAAGGCCCTTTTCAGGGCCACCCATCTCTTCTATGAGAGAGCTATAACCATGCGCCAGTATTACTCTACACTGCTTCTCCTGACTATACACCGGGGAGAGAACCTTATTTGTATTAGGTTGCGGTCTATCCGCTCTCCATGTATGTAATAATAAAGCTGATATACGGCCACCATTTATATTCTGCAACTACTGTAGGTGTCAGTGGTGCTCCATAGACTTGCACAGGCTGTGCAGATTGTTCTAAAGGTGTAATAATGTTCTATTCTGGTGCGGGTTCTGTAATCGTGTTTCTATGATGTCTACATAGTATTAGCTACTGTAACTAGTATTGCTCAGATGAATAGGAGTAACTACAACAGGAGACAGACTGCTATGGGGATGTATAATTAGGTATCTGCATTAAAACCAATGGTACCTTTTGAGCGCTGCTAGATAACAAGATCTCTGTGTTTTAATAGACCCACAGCTGTGAGGAGGAATGTGTGATCTCCTATAGATATAACCCTAAGAAAATCTTCAGAAGAAATCTACCATAAAAATAAGCGCTGGAAGGAAAAAAAATAAAATAAAAAGTTATTCAATAAAATTATCAATTCTTTAAAATATCATTATTTCAAATCGGTGCCAACACCAATGTGAACTGTTTTGTCTTTTATATCGATTGATTTGATGTTTGCACCGGGTTGTTATTGATTGTATAGTTTTACGCTCGCAACTCTCTACAGATTTTCGTCTTCTCAGCGCTGAGTTCCTTTTGTCAATTGAATGTAAGAAAGCCCTGTTCTCATCAAAGACACAAAAAAAATCCTTGGTCTGGGGAGGGGAACTACTATATTTTGTGGAAGTGAAAAAATAATAGTAAAATATATCCTTCATATGGACTCAGAATTGAGAGGAATAACTCTGCTGTTGCCCCAGTAACATAGATCATTACATGATCATAGCACTATACTGTGTGATCACCGGGACATTACACCTCTAATACATGAGACCTGGTCAAGGCGAAATAAATGTAATAGCTGCAGAGTTGGAAGCTGAGCTGAAGCGGTATGAGCCGATGAGTTATAAGCGGAAATACATTATATATACACATTGTATCCAATGCCCTGTTACATCCTACACAATGTGTACATTATTAACTAAAGAACTAAACTGACTTGGATACAACTGGCTGGTGTATTCCCAGCTCACACTGAAAAATAAATTGCGCAGTCCGGCTAAAGTGGTTAAATTATATATAAAACAATCAACGCCTTCTCATGTCGATTTTTGTAACAATTATCTGCTACTAGAAATGGCGGTTTTTTTCCCATAGTTCAAACGGTTATTTAAAACCAATCGGTGGAGGCGGCGTTATCCAATCAGGGTGCAGCACTGTGTATAAATAGGTTTGCATGTAGCCATTTCTCTCATTGTTATAGCTGTACAGTAGTATTTGCAGTTGCTTCTTGTGAAATATGGCCAGGACCAAGCAAACAGCGCGGAAGTCCACCGGCGGGAAAGCTCCCCGCAAACAGTTAGCCACCAAAGCCGCCCGGAAAAGTGCCCCAGCTACTGGCGGAGTGAAGAAGCCTCACCGCTACCGTCCCGGGACTGTTGCTCTCAGAGAGATCCGCCGCTACCAAAAATCCACTGAACTGCTGATCCGCAAGCTGCCCTTCCAGCGTCTGGTGCGGGAGATCGCCCAGGATTTCAAGACCGACCTGCGCTTCCAGAGCTCCGCCGTCATGGCCCTACAAGAGGCCAGCGAGGCTTATCTGGTGGGGCTGTTCGAGGACACCAACCTCTGCGCTATCCACGCCAAGAGGGTGACCATCATGCCCAAAGACATCCAGCTAGCCCGCAGAATCCGAGGGGAGAGGGCATAGATACTCGGCACTACTATACACGCAGCAACACAAAGGCTCTTTTCAGAGCCACCAAATCTTCCTATAAACTAGCTGAATCATAAACCTATAAATGTCTGAGCATCATCCAGTTGTGACGAACCCTCCGCTCCGATCTACAACTGACTGGACAAATCTAATACATGTATACGTTATGATGAAGAGATAAACAAAAGCCAGAGGGATAAAGAAATGTTTACACAGTATGTATGAAATAATTACATGACGGACAGAGCACGGTTATACCAGTGTTCCCGATACATCGCCTTGGAGAATTGCTGCTTTTCCAGCATGTCTCCTGCAGTGAGGAGCGCACGGATAGAGAATATCGTTTTCTCATTGCGCCGTGTGATAAGATAGATCACTCGCACACAAAGCCGAGCTTAGGTAGGAAATCCCGGCTATATACGATCAGTGCACGTCCCAGAAAAGCTGAAGGGGCCTCAATGGCAGAATGCAGTGATAGCAGAGGGAACATTTATACGATCACTAGACTAAACCACAATTGGAAAGAGCGCCGGAAGTGAGAGCATCGTAACATTAGCAAATGATATAGCAGCTAAAGCTCATACATGTGTAATGTATAATACAGAATGATCCTGTTCCCTGCACCACAGTCTGTGAATGAAGTGTGGTTAACAAAAGCGCGGCTAGCGATACAGTAATGACAATGGTAGTACACACAGCTCTCCGGGATTAGGTGAAAACCGGACCGGACCAAATTCCGGAATGCCGGACCGGATCAGCTCCCTGCAGCGACCTCTGCCGCTGGGGAGCTGTGAAAGCGCGTCCCCGTCCGGGGGGCGGGTCCGCGGACGGCGGACGGGCTGTCAGCGGGGAGGGAGAAATCACTGCAGGCTCCCGCACGAAGCTGCTGCACTGCTAGGAGGCTGTCAGCCCTGCACAGTGGCGCTGTCTGTGCGCTGCTGTCACACAGGGGAACCGCTGCGCAGGGCTGACAGCCTCCCACCTACCCCGCTGGTACTACACTCGGGCAGAGGGAGGGAGGGGGAGAACGGACATAGCTGCTGGTGCTGCAGCTCATCTTTCTCTAACGTCCTAGTGGATGCTGGGAACTCCGTAAGGACCATGGGGAATAGCGGGCTCCGAAGGAGGCTGGGCACTCTAGAAAGATTTATGACTACCTGGTGTGCACTGGCTCCTCCCACTATGACCCTCCTCCAAGCCTCAGTTAGATTTCTTGCCCGGCCGAGGTTGGATGCACACTAGGGGCTCTCCTGAGCCCTTAGAAAGAAAGTATAGATTTAGGTTTTTTATTTTCAGCGAGACCTGCTGGCAACAGGCTCACTGCAGCGAGGGACTAAGGGGAGAAGAAGCGAACTCGCCTGCTTGCAGCCGGATTGGGCTTCTTAGGCTACTGGACACCATTAGCTCCAGAGGGATCGACCGCAGGCCCAGTCCTTGGTGTTCGGTCCCGGAGCCGCGCCGCCGTCCCCCTTACAGAGCCAGAAGCAAGAAGAGGTCCGGAAAAACGGCGGCAGAAGACATCAGTCTTCACCATGGTAGCGCACAGCACTGCAGCTGTGCGCCATTGCTCCTCATGCACACTTCACACTCCGGTCACTGAGGGTGCAGGGCGCTGGGGGGGGGGGGGCGCCCTGAGCAGCAATAAAAACACCTTGGCTGGCAAAAATACCACAATATATAGCCCCAGAGGCTATATATGTGGTAAATACCCCTGCCAGAATCCAGGAAAAAGTGGGAGAATAGGCCGCGGAAAAGGGGCGGAGCTATCTCCCTCAGACACACTGGCGCCATTTCTCCTTCACAGATCCGCTGGAAGGAAGCTCCCTGGCTCTCCCCTGCAGTCTACACTTCAGAACAGGGTAAAAACAGAGAGGGGGGGCACTAAATTTAGGCGCAATATATATATATATATATATATATAATATAAAAAGCAGCTATAGGGGACATAACTCAGTTAGTCCCTGCATTATATAGCGCTCTGGTGTGTGCTGGCAAACTCTCACTCTGTCCCCCCAAAGGGCTTTTGTGGGTCCTGTCCTCATTCGGAGCATTCCTTGTGTGTGTGCGGTGTGTCGGTACGGCTGTGTCGACATGTTTGATGAGGATAATGATGTGGAGGCGGAGCAGATGCCTTTAGAAGGGATGTCACCCCCTGCGGGGCAGACACCTGAGTGGATGGGCTTATGGAAAGTAATGAGTGCACGTATAGACTCCTTATATAAGAAAATCGACGACATGCCAAATGTGGGACAGCCGACTTCTCAGCTCGTGCCTGCCCAGGCGTCGCATGGGTCGTCAGGGGCTCTAAAACGCCCGCTACCACAAGCAGACCCAGATGTTGACACTGATACTGACACCAGTGTCGACGACGATGAGTCTAACCTGATGCCTACTAAGGCCATTCACTGCATGATTGAGGCAATGAAAGAGGTGTTACACATTTCTGATATAAGTACAGGTACCACTAAAAAGGGTATTCTATTTGGAGAGAAAAAACTACCCATAGTTTTTCCCCCATCAGATGAATTAAATGAAGTGTGTGAAGAAGCGTGGGCTTTCCCTGATGAAAAATTGGTAATTCCTAAGAAGGTACTAATGGCGTTCCCTTTCCCGCCAGAGGATAGGTCACGTTGGGAAACACCCCCTAGAGTGGATAAAGCGCTCACACGTTTGTCTAAAAAGGTGGCACTACCGTCTCCGGACACGGCCGCCCTCAAGGAACCTGCTGATAGAAAGCAGGAGGCGATCCTGAAGTCTGTATATACACACACAGGCATTATACTTAGGCCAGCTATTGCGTCAGCTTGGATGTGCAGTGCTGCCGCTGCGTGGTCAGATAAACTGTCAGAAAATATTGACACATTAGACAGAGATACGATCCTGTTAACCATAGACCATATAAAAGACTCAGTCTTATATATGAGAGATGCACAAAGGGAAATCTGCCAATTGGCATCTAAAGTAAGTGCATTGTCCATTTCTGCTAGGAGAGGCTTATGGACTCGCCAGTGGACAGGAGATGCAGATTCAAAAAAGCACATGGAAGTGTTACCATATAAGGGTGAGGAATTATTTGGGAATGGTCTCTCGGACCTAGTTTCCACAGCAACGTCTGGGAAGTCAGCATTTTTACCCCATGTCCCCTCACAGCCTAAGAAGGCGCCGTTTTATCAGGTTCAGTCCTTTCGGACCCAGAAAAACAGGCGTGGAAAAGGCGGGTCCTTTCTGTCCAGAGGCAGAGGTAGGGGAAAAAGGCTGCAACAAACAGCAGGTTCCCAGGAGCAAAAGTCCTCCCCCGCTTCTTCTTCCAAGTCCGCCGCATGACGGTGGGGCTCCACAGGCGGAGCCAGGTACGGTGGGGGGCCGCCTCAAGAATTTCAGCTATCAGTGGGCTCGCTCACAGGTGGATCCCTGGATCCTTCAAATAGTATCTCAGGAGTACAAACTGGAATTCGAGGCGTCTCCACCCTACCGGTTCCTAAAATCTGCCTTGCCGATTGTTCCCTCAGACAGGGAGGCGGTGCTAGCGGCAATTCACAAGCTGTATTCCCAGCAGGTGATAATCAAGGTACCCCTACTTCAACAAGGCCGGGGTTACTATTCCACACTATTTGTGGTACCGAAACCGGACGGTTCGGTGAGACCCATTTTAAATTTGAAATCCTTGAACACATACATAAAAAAATTCAAGTTCAAGATGGAATCGCTCAGGGCGGTTATTGCGAGCCTGGACGAGGGGGATTACATGGTATCCCTGGACATCAAGGATGCTTACTTGCATGTCCCCATTTACCATCCTCACCAGGAGTACCTCAGATTTGTGGTACAGGATTGCCATTACCAATTCCAGACGCTGCCGTTTGGACTGTCCACGGCATCGAGGGTATTTACCAAGGTTATGGCGGAAATGATGATACTCCTTCGAAAAAAGGGAGTTTTAATTATCCCGTACTTGGACGATCTCCTAATAAAAGCGAGGTCCAAGGAACAGTTGTTGGTGGGAGTAGCACTATCTCAGGAGGTGCTGCACCAGCACGGCTGGATTCTGAATATCCCAAAGTCACAGCTGGTTCCGACGACACGGCTACTGTTCCTGGGTATGATTCTGGATACAGTCCAGAAAAAAGTGTTTCTCCCGGAGGAGAAAGCCAGGGAGTTGTCATCTCTAGTCAGAGACCTCCTGAAACCAAAACAGGTATCAGTGCATCGCTGCACGCGGGTCCTGGGAAAGATGGTGGCTTCTTACGAAGCAATTCCCTTCGGCAGGTTCCATGCCAGAATCTTTCAGTGGGACCTGTTGGACCAGTGGTCCGGATCGCATCTTCAGATGCATCGCTTGATAACCCTGTCTCCAAGAACCAGGGTGTCGCTACTGTGGTGGCTGCAGAGTGCCCATCTTCTAGAGGGCCGCAGGTTCGGCATACAGGACTGGGTCCTGGTGACCACGGATGCCAGCCTTCGAGGCTGGGGAGCAGTCACACAGGGAAGAAACTTCCAAGGACTATGGTCGAGTCAGGAGACTTCCCTTCACATAAATATTCTGGAACTAAGGGCCATCTACAATGCCCTAAGTCAAGCAAAATCCCTGCTCCTACACCAGCCGGTGCTGATCCAGTCAGACAACATCACGGCAGTCGCCCATGTAAATCGACAGGGCGGCACAAGAAGCAGGATGGCGATGGCGGAAGCCACAAGAATTCTCCGATGGGCAGAGAATCATGTACTAGCACTGTCAGCAGTGTTCATTCCGGGAGTGGACAACTGGGAAGCAGACTTCCTCAGCAGACACGACCTCCACCCGGGAGAGTGGGGACTTCATCCAGAAGTCTTCCAGATGCTGGTAAACCGTTGGGAAAAACCACAGGTGGACATGATGGCGTCCCGCCTCAACAAAAAGTTAAAAAGATATTGCGCCAGGTCAAGGGACCCTCAGGCGATAGCTGTGGACGCTCTAGTGACACCATGGGTGTACCAGTCGGTTTATGTGTTCCCTCCTCTGCCTCTCATACCAAAGGTATTGAGAATAATAAGAAAGCGAGGAGTAAACACCATTCTCGTGGTTCCGGATTGGCCAAGACGAGCGTGGTACCCGGAACTTCAAGAGATGCTCTCAGAGGACCCGTGGCCTCTACCGCTCAGACAGGACCTGCTACAACAGGGGCCCTGTCTGTTCCAAGACTTACCGCGGCTGCGTTTGACGGCATGGCGGTTGAACACCGGATCCTAAAGGAAAAGGGTATTCCGGAAGAAGTCATTCCTACGCTTATTAAGGCCAGGAAAGATGTTACGGCAAAGCATTATCACCGCATATGGCGGAAATATGTTGCATGGTGCGAGGCCAAAAAGGCCCCAACAGAGGAATTTCAACTAGGTCGATTTCTGCATTTCCTGCAAGCAGGAGTGATTATGGGCCTAAAACTAGGCTCCATTAAAGTACAGATCTCGGCTCTGTCGATTTTCTTTCAAAAAGAACTAGCTTCAGTACCTGAAGTTCAGACATTTGTGAAAGGAGTGCTGCATATTCAGCCCCCATTTGTGCCTCCTGTGGCACCTTGGGATCTCAACGTGATGTTGAGTTTCTTAAAATCACATTGGTTTGAGCCACTAAAAACCGTGGATCTGAAATATCTCACGTGGAACGTGGTCATGTTATTGGCCTTGGCTTTAGCCAGGCGAGTGTCAGAATTGGCGGCTTTATCATGTAAAAGCCCTTATCTGATTTTCCATATGGATAGAGCAGAATTGAGGACTCGTCCCCAGTTTCTCCCTAAGGTGGTGTCAGCGTTTCACCTGAACCAGCCTATTGTGGTGCCTGCGGCTACTAAGGATTTGGAGGACTCCAAGTTGCTAGACGTTGTCAGGGCCCTGAAAATATATGTTTCCAGGACGGCTGGAGTCAGAAAATCTGACTCGCTGTTTATCCTGTATGCACCCAACAAGCTGGGTGCTCCTGCTTCTAAGCAGTCTATTGCTCGCTGGATTTGTAGTACAATTCAGCTTGCACATTCTGTGGCAGGCATGCCATAGCCAAAATCTGTAAATGCCCATTCCACAAGGAAGGTGGGCTCATCTTGGGCGGCTGCCCGAGGGGTCTCGGCTTTACAACTTTGCCGAGCAGCTACTTGGTCAGGGGCAAACACATTTGCAAAATTCTACAAATTTGATACCCTGGCTGAGGAGGACCTGGAGTTCTCTCATTCGGTGCTACAGAGTCATCCGCACTCTCCCGCCCATTTGGGAGCTTTGGTATAATCCCCATGGTCCTTACGGAGTTCCCAGCATCCACTAGGACGTTAGAGAAAATAAGAATTAACTCACCGGTAATTCTATTTCTCGTAGTCCGTAATGGATGCTGGGCGCCCATCCCAAGTGCGGATTGTCTGCAATACTTGTAAATAGTTATTGTTAACTAAAGGGTTAATGTTGAGCCATCTGTTGAGAGGCTCAGTTGTTTTCATACTGTCAAACTGGATATAGTATCACGAGTTGTACGGTGTGATTGGTGTGGCTGGTAAGAGTCTTACCCGGGATTCTAAATCCTTCCTTATTATGTCTGCTCGTCCGGGCACGGTGTCCTATCTGAGGCTTGGAGGAGGGTCATAGTGGGAGGAGCCAGTGCACACCAGGTAGTCATAAATCTTTCTAGAGTGCCCAGCCTCCTTCGGAGCCCGCTATTCCCCATGGTCCTTACGGAGTTCCCAGCATCCACTACGGACTACGAGAAATAGAATTACCGGTGAGTAAATTCTTATTATTTCACACACTGGCTGCATAGGGAGGGTTTTTTTCTTTTTTAGAGCAGTATAAATATATAAATAAATAATTAAAAATAAATGACCACTTGCCCATTGTTTTTGTTGCGAGGGTAGGGGGTGTGACCACGCCGCCTTTATAAAAAAATATAATTAAAACTAATATTTATGAGCAGCGCCACATGCAGTGGTGCCAAGAGGCGGGTAATCAGGTATTAATTACCCTGTCCCAGGCTGCTGGAGGGGCCCGACAGGGGAGTCCACATCCCCCTTCCCAAATATACTTACGCTTCGCGGTACTGGGCAGCGTCCTGTAGTGCACATGCGTCATGTTCCCAGATGTCACTGGGCAGATGGCGCCGTCGGCCGAAGAGGAGGGACCTGCTTCCCATTAAGCAACCTGGCCCCTTTGAATAAATTGCACACAATTAATACTTTAATTAATCATATCTTTCAGAGGTGTAGATACGCACCCAATTTAGGCCACACCGCATTACATTACTGGGGCCCAGCATGGCTTTCTACGCCCCTGTGGGGTGGGGCGCCGTTATATCCATTCCGGTTGGTAGAATTGGGTGCAGAACACCCAGACAAACTTATATGCTATGGGTGCCGAAATAGGACATCCTTAGATATCAGTACCAGGTCCCGGAATGGGGGGCAGACCATCTTAGATACCTGTTCCAGGTTCCGGAACAGGATGCATACCACCTTAAATAGCTGTTTCATGTGCCGAAATGGTGTGCAGGACACCCAGACAACCTTAGATAGCTGTTCAGGGAGCCGGAATAGGGCGCGGACCACCTTAGATACCTGTTCCGGGTGCCGGAACAGGGCTCAAACCATCTTAGACAACCGATCCGGATGCCGGAACAGGAGGCAGACCACCTTAGATAGCTGTTTCTGGTACCGGAATGGTGTGCGAGACACCCAGACAAACTTAGATAGCTGTTCAGGGTGCCGGAATAGGGCGCAGACCACCTTAGATACCTGTTCCGGGTGCCGAAACAGGGCTCAAACCATCATAGACAACCGCTCCGGGTGCCGGAACAGGATGCAGACCACCTTAGATAGCTGTTTCATGTGCCGGAATGGTGTGCAGGACACCCAGACAACCTTAGATAGCTGTTCAGGGTGCCGGAATAGGGCGCAGAACACCTTAGATACCAGTTCCAGGTGCCGGAACAGGGCTCTAACCATCTTAGACAACCGGTCCGGGTGCCGGAACATGATGCAGACCATCTTAGATTGCGGTTTCATGTTCCGGAATGGTGTACAGAACACCCAGACAACCTTAGATAGCTGTTCAGGGTGCCGGAATAGGGCGCAGAACACATTAGATACCTGTTCCGGGTGCCGGGACAGGGCTCTAAGCATCTTAGACAACCGGTCCGGGTGCCGGAACAGGAGACAGACCATTTTAGATAGCTGTTTCATGTGCCGGAATGGTGTGCAGGACACCCAGACAACCTTAGATAGCTGTTCCGGTTGCCGGAATAGGGCGCAGACCACCTTAGATACCTGTTCTGGGTGCCGGAACTGAGCTCTAACCGTCTTAGACAGCCGGTCCGGGTGCCGGAACAGGATGCCGACCATCTTAGATAGCGGTTTCATGTTCCGGAATGGTGTACAGAACACCCAGACAACCTTAGATAGCTGTTCAGGGTGCCGGAATAGGGCGCAGAACACCTTAACCGTCTTTGTTGTGATTAATGAAATGACAATTGGATGTGTATAGAGCAGATCTTAGGCCAGGTAGTGAGTGACAGACACAAGGCAGAGGTAGTCTTACTTGCTGGTGGTACCTGAGACCATGGGCGGATTGGGAACAAAAAGCGGCCCTGGAAAAATTTGTACTAGTGGCCCCACATGGGCAGCACCAGAGGTGTAAGGTCTAGCCATGGGCCATGGCAGCAGCACCCTCCCCTGAAGACTTTCCAGATAGTGGGCATGTCCAGCATCAAGGGGGGAGTTAAAAGGAAATAAAATTAAATATTATGAGTACATTATATGATACACCTTCAGAATTTAGGAAACTATATCATTCTTTAGAAAGATATATTTTCTTGCTTATTACACCAACCGTATCCCAATCACTATTCACTCAATCTTATATGTCAGCCAAGCAGGCAGACAGAGCATACACTAGATCATCTGCAATCACAGGCTAAGTGGCAAAGTCATTTTCATATATGCAAATTATTTTGGAGCTTATTCATTATATCTATAAATAGGACCACATGTCCTCAAACAAAACAGGCCCCACGGGTGCGTCGGCCCACCGGGAATCTTCCCTGTAGACCCTATGGCCAATCCGCCTCTGCCTGAGACCCCCTATTTATTCAGAGTCCTCACTAGACCATTCTCTACAAATGCCTAATTGCTGTCTGTTGTGTCTGTGAAATGGCTGAAAGTATAACCTGTAATAGAGTACACATTAGAAACACAGAATGTGACGGCAAATAAGAACTACTTGGCCCATCTAGTCTGCCACTTTTTTTTACCATATTTTTACCTCAAACCTTATTTGATCCAGTAGCTCCACACTTGCATATTTCCAGTGCTGTAATATCTGAGACCCCAGGCTGGTAACGTCACTATTAGCTGCCGCGTTATGGCACCAGTAGATAGTGTTAAGTGGGAAGCTATGAAATTTTACTTCACATCCAAGAATATCATCAGAGGCCGATCCTGAGAAATGATCAGTGGTTTCCGGTTTTGTGGACATGTTTTAAAATATGCGTATTCTATTTTCATTTGCATGCCACAAGGAGTTTTGCTGTAGATGTAAGATTAGACGTTTTGTAGGAGAAGTGGTGTGCGCTGATACCACCACCCTCTTCCCCCATGTATGAAGGAGGACAAGTGTGCTATGTGCCCCATCTAAGGGGTGTGGCATCTGCCAGGTGGGAGGGGCTAGGGGTGTGGTATATGCTGTGTGGGAGTGGCTAGGGGTGTGGCACCCATGGGGGGGTGAGTTCCACCACCTCTCTAGGACCACTTTAAGCACTGCCCCAATGCATGCTGAAGTTCTGATTATTCTCAGTCCTAAAGCTTCCCATAATATATAAATAACTAAGACCTACCATATAAGTGTATTTGTAATTCTTTAACAATCAAATGATAATCATTTTGCTGTCAATGTTGCAAGGTATGCAGATCCTTTGATTTATACTGTTTTTACTGCAGTCACATACTATGAGCTCCCGGCATTAGTGAGACTGAGAACAGCTTGTAAGGAACATCTGTTGTTTCCTTACAATACTATTCCCGCCGATGGTAGCTATTCAGCACTGCTTATAATCACGTTTCTTTTCCAAGACTCCTTAGACTAGAGTCCTGTATCAGCGCCGTGTGCTATGTATGTTGACTGGTTGTCTCTTCATGCTGGACTGACAGCAAATCAGCAATCACTTCCAGGTTTACTGTGATTACAGTGTAATCGTTATGGCTGAATCGTGGTGATAACTCGTGACTCATTTCATTCCCGCGCCTGCCGGTTACATAAAACAAAGGAGCAACAGAAAGACTTGGAGGGTTTTTTTTTTATTTTGGGTGGGGGGGTGTTTAAATGACATAAACCAATCAGGAGATTGGGCGTCTTTAACTTAGCCAATGACAACTCAACACTGTGCATAAATAGAGACGTTAGCGGCAGCTCCCGTTCACTTCATTCTTGCTTCGTTTTATTATAGCTCTGTAGAGTATAGGGAAATGGCCAGGACCAAGCAGACCGCTCGCAAGTCTACTGGAGGGAAAGCTCCCCGAAAGCAGCTGGCAACTAAAGCCGCCCGGAAGAGCGCCCCAGCTACCGGCGGTGTGAAGAAGCCTCACCGCTACCGTCCAGGGACCGTTGCTCTTCGAGAGATCCGCCGCTACCAGAAGTCAACAGAGCTGCTGATCCGCAAGCTGCCCTTCCAGCGGCTGGTGCGGGAGATCGCCCAGGACTTCAAGACCGACCTGCGCTTCCAGAGCTCCGTCGTCATGGCACTACAAGAGGCCAGCGAGGCAAATCTGGTGGGGCTGTTCGAGGACACCAACCTGTGCGCCATCCACGCCAAGAGGGTGACCATCATGCCCAAAGACATCCAGCTGGCCCGCAGGATCCGAGGGGAGAAGGCATAGATACTCGGCACTCCTATACAAGCATCAACACAAAGGCTCTTTTCAGAGACACCAAATCTTCCTATGAACTAGCTGAAGCATAAGCTACATATTGGTGTTTAAAAGGAAGAATGTTAAATCCTTTCTCTGCACGGGCTCCCTATAGTTAGTAGTCACACAGCTCCCGGCCCCTGATCTGCAATAACCCTCACCATCCTTCCTTCAAGCTTGCCGCTGCCCTGACTGCAGTAAGGAGTCTCCTCTATACGGCGTGCAGTCCGGGCACGGTCTAGATGTGGCTACAGTAGAACTCTACCTATAGATCTAGCACCTAGGCTCTCCAGTACTTTATCTGGGGGCCGAGCTTTTAGCTGTGCCGCTCCGACTCTATGAAACTTCCCGCTTAGTTTGAGAGGCCCCCACTCTAGTGTCTTTCGAAACAGACTCAAGATCTTCCTACACATCCCTTTACTATCTCCTGCTCTCAGTATTGTATGAAAAGCTTTTCTGTGCTATATTATATTCATTCTATTTAGCAACTTGAGTGGTACTGGAGGCAGAGCGCTACATAAAATAAATTACTGGATGTCTGCGGGATAGTAAGGCAATGCTACAAGTTACTTCTAATTGATTTCCCTTCAGTATTATAGCGCACACAATTGGCACTCCCTCCTATCCCGCTACACTTGGCTAATGAATCCCAGATCAAAGCAATGAATCAGCTCTTTGGGGTCAGGGTGGGTGGCTCTGAAAAGAGCCTTTGTGTTGCGGGGACAAGTAGCTGTAAAACCACTTGTTCTTAGCCGGTTTGTGGCTCTCGGTCTTCTTGGGCAGCAGCACGGCCTGGATGTTGGGCAGAACGCCTCCCTGGGCGATGGTCACACCACCGAGGAGCTTGTTGAGCTCTTCGTCGTTGCGCACAGCCAGCTGCAGGTGGCGGGGGATGATGCGGGTCTTCTTGTTGTCACGGGCGGCGTTTCCGGCGAGCTCCAGGATCTCAGCCGTCAGATATTCCAGCACCGCGGCCAGATAGACCGGGGCACCGGCTCCCACTCGCTCAGCATAGTTTCCTTTCCTCAGCAAACGGTGAACGCGACCGACTGGGAACTGGAGACCGGCCCGGGATGAGCGAGTCTTTGCCTTAGCCCGGGTCTTGCCGCCTTGTTTCCCTCTTCCAGACATGCTTGCGACATTCAATGAGATTAAAAGCTCTTTTTTTAACAAAAACACTTTGTGAAAACACCGCCCTCCTCTTACATATATACTCAGAAGCGACATGCTGCTTGCTCTGTGATTGGTCTGCTTACAAGCTAACCAATGCAGCTCAACTTCATCCACAGACCAATCCTCAAAAAGAAGGGTGGGGTTAAGATGCCTACCAGTGTCACATGACACGTCTACCCAATAGTGTAGCTTGCATTGGTGATGCCTCGTTTGCATAAGCTGCCTATAAATAAAACAGATGTGGGAAGTGGTCACACAGAGTTTCTGCATTGTGTCGTGACTGTCGTCAAAGAAATTCTCCAGAATGCCTGATCCAGCAAAGTCTGCTCCAGCGCCTAAAGGCCCATACACATTAGACAATGTCATCGTCTAATGTTTCCCCCTTGGGCCGGCCGGCGGCCGACTGTACACACTGAGCGATATGACAGCTCTTATCGCTCAGTGACGTCACGCCCCCGCCAGCGCTGCATGAAGGTCGTGGGCGACAGTCCACATCCTTCATGCATGCCCTACCGACAGCGACGATCGTTGCCGACCCGCGGGGCCGCGCATCGTTCATCGCTGGCGGCATACACACAGAACGATTAAATGAGCGACGTCGCTCAAGGAGGGGGAAAATGAGCGACGTCGCTCATTTAATCGTTAAGTGTGTACGGACCTTTAGAAAGGCTCTAAGAAAGCAGTGACCAAGACACAGAAGAAGGATGGGAAGAAGCGTAGGAAGAGCAGGAAGGAGAGTTACGCCATTTACGTCTACAAGGTGCTGAAGCAGGTGCACCCTGACACCGGCATCTCCTCCAAGGCTATGGGCATCATGAACTCCTTTGCCAATGACATCTTTGAGCGCATTGCCGGAGAAGCTTCCCGCCTGGCTCACTACAACAAGCGCTCCACCATCACCTCCCGAGAGATCCAGACTGCCGTACGCCTGCTGCTGCCGGGAGAGCTGGCCAAGCACGCCGTGTCCGAGGGCACCAAGGCTGTTACCAAGTACACCAGCGCCAAGTAATCTCCCCCTCCTCTAATCCACATCAACACAAAGGCTCTTCTAAGAGCCACCCACCTCCTCTCTAATCGGGCTGTGACTATGATGGGTATTCTATGTGCTACTTGCAAATCTGTCTTATGTATTTTCAGTTCCTGATGTAGATCGGTCATATATATTCATCATATTACAGATGCCACCATTAGTGCTTACATAATACAATCCATAGGCCCGTGTAGCTGCTGCAGAGCTAGATAATTATTGTATCTTATTCCAATGTTACAAAGTATCAGTAGATTGTAGCAATTGGTCCCATTGTTAGTATCACTTTGAATCTCCTATAAACACAGTTGCTAAAAGGTTGTTTGTCTTTCAAGATGCCCTGTGTAGAATGCTATTGTTACTGTATCACTGCACGTGTAACACCGGGATCCAATCTCCGGTATCACTGCAGGTATATTGCACCGAATCCATTATAAGACATCAGGTTCCGTTTAGCTGCATTTAATGAAAGGAGATCTTTATGATTGCACAATACAATGCTGGCTTAGGCACACATGCCAGCCGTGCTCCCTATAGTAACAGAGATACAGGGGTGGCTGAGCAGCAGTGTTCCGGAGCGGGACTGGCTGAGTGCAGTATCAGCGGCGCTCATTATTACAGGGAGAAGAGAGACTGAAGCGCAGAGCTGACACAAGGTACAGGAAGGAAACATTCTTCAAAGGAATAAAAGTAAAAGTACACTGAAGACATGATCTAAAACGGAAATTAATTACGTTTGGGGGAAATACATAAGGATTTCCTTACAATGAAATAAGCACAGCATAGCTTATGAGGTTCAAAGTATAAAAATGGGGTCCAAGATGGTCTAAGAGATTCTTTTCTGTTGTCAAATTTAATGTTTCTATATTTAAGCCCTTCCTTTGGTGTACAAGTGTGCAAATGCATGTGCAAGGCCTCATAGTCCAACAGTGGGCAATAATACAATATATTATAAATACCATAAAAATAATAGAGTAGTATATCTGCCTTTAATGCAACATTCACAATATTAATATTTATCATCTGGTTATTAAAGCATTAAGCATAAATTTATATGGTAGGCATCACTTGTCATATTGTGAGAAACTTTAGACTCAGCAGAAATAAATGTACATGAACTGGAGACAATATAGGAAACAATAAATAGTGTTATACAATTGTTACTATTCTATTGAAACATTAGTGGAAACTATCAGTATCAAAGTATCAACTTAGACCACAAGCTAAACTTCATAATTCTAATAATGTTCATGAGGAAAATAGAGGGGAGAGTAATGGGGATTACATAAAGGTTCTCTCGGTGGAAATAACAATCAGATTAGGTACAATAGTAAAAGCACAGTACATTATCTATCATCTATCTATCTATCTATCTATCTATCTATCTATCTATCTATCTATCTATCTATCTATCTATCTATTATTTTAATTGCTACTTTTTATGCAAATTCAAGTATTTAATTTGCATTTCCCTTACGCTTGAAAAAAACAACAGATAATTGATTCAGTTCATATTTTATGGCGATTAATAGAGTTTACAGCTATTGAAAGGGAACACAGTATATTATTTTCAGAACAATGTATATTCATAGCCCAGAATGAATGTGAATTAAGACTTAATATAAAATTTAATGTAATGTTAATAACTCACCCTTTTCCATTGTGCATTATAACAACAGTGAGTGCTCCTCCTTTTTTTAATTTTATTTGTTTTTACACTTCATCCAAGAAAGATCAGACGTCTTGACCACTGTTCTGGTTCCACTGTTCTGGTTCAGGTTTGTCCTGGACTTGTCATTCTGTGAAGCCTTTTTATATCTAAAGCCATCCTCCCCATAGAAATCCACCAGGTCAGAAGGCCAGCAGTTGGCATATTCACCATTTATAGCTCATTAGATTTGAAAAGACAACTATCAGCGGGTTTGATGTGTCTGTACTGGCAGACCACCACTTCCCCACTCCTGATTAGCTGTGATGTACTATTTTGATTATTTTTAGGATTTGTACAGAAATCGTGAGTTGCATTTACTATAAAAAATAACAGTATTTATAGGTTAAATCAATATTTCACAAACAGATGAAACATGAATGTCAAACTTCAAAATAGATATACAGAATGTTAGTAGTAAGTAAGTAGGAGTGAATAGATTATGAGGGGTGTACAATACGTTTCTGGATGTGCAGTGCATAGGCAGAGTAGACACAATCTCACTATTTGGTACTTAGCTGTAACCTCTGATGAAAGGGCTTGTGAAATGTCAAGAAACAGAACCGTGTATAAGCAGCTCTGCACAAAGAAATAGTCAGCATATTCACATCCTTCACATTTTTGTTATGGAAGTTATCAGAGGCCACTGGAGAGCCTGATCTTTTACGTTTACAAGAGTGGTCTGCAACAGCAGGGGAGATTAGACCAACTGCAAGTTGCTTTTGAGGAGAAAGCACCATCCCAAACTACTGTGTTTAAGTGAATTGCAGAATTTTGGTGCGGGAGACAGAGCCTGAAAGATAAGGAGCGCTGTGGCTGACATGTGTTCACCATTAACAGTTGATGTGGATGACAGGGTGACTATGGCCCAGTTATGCTGCTTTCAGATCGCAAATGCCGGATCCTACCCGGTAACAGAAACGTGTACTTACCGGGTGGGATCCGGCATTTGCGCTCCGTTGCTGGCTTTCCGACCCGGCAATATGCCGGGTCGGTTGCCATAACAGCGGGGGGCGCAGCAGCAGCAGGGGCCGGGGTGGAGGTGGCGCCGGGAGATGAGCTCATCTCCTGCGCCGCCTCTGCCTATGCTGTGAATGGGAACCGTGTCGCATCGGAATGGCTCCCATTCACACTGCGCCTGACCCGGTAATCAACACGGTAATAACCCTTCTTTTTTACCGGGTTGAATTACCGGGTCAGGCGACCCGCTAATTCACCAAAGGACCTTTCACATCGCACACGGACCCGTTTCGATACCGGGTTTTTAGTGCAATGTGAAAGGGGTATTAGAGAACTTGATAGGCACATCAAGAGGATCCACCTGATTGATACTCCATTAAAGGCTGAGCAAGGTTTCCATGACCAAAGATTCTGCAATCTGGGTTCCCCATCAGCTGGCTCAAGAGCAGAAGGAGACTCGGGTGCCTTGGTGCTGCAACATACTGGCCATGCTTGATGGTGGTCACTCAAAATCTGTCTTGAAGATCATCAGTGTCGATGAACACTGGATCTACAGTTTCATCCCCGAGACCAAACAGTCAGACCAGTGGACCCCAATTGGATTTGTGCTGCCACAGACATACCAACGTGAGTGCAGTGTGGTAAAACAGATAGTGGCTGCATTTTTGGCCAAAACTAGTCCTGAAGCTACCCTACCACTCATGCAGCAGTGCACTGCCACTGGGGACTGGTACAGTATGCCAAACAATGCCTGCCACAGGTGCTGTAAGCTATTTCCAGGCACCATCGAAGAAGTCAAACTTGTGGTGTAATCCATCATGACAATGCTCCTGCCCACACGTCCAGGAAAGTTTTGGATTCTGGCCCATGGACGCATGCAGCAGCTTTGTCATCCACCGTACAGTCCAGACCTGTCCCCCTGCAACTCCTGTTGCCCTATCTACATTTTGCACACCTACTCCTATCTGCCTAGGTGACAAGCAGACACACTCCTGTGTTTGTCACTTATTAGCTGGAGGCACAATTTGCGTGTGCTCCACCTCTGACACACACCCACAAGCCGGCTGACAGGCATCCTTCCTGGCTCCGTGACTTTTGTCTGCACAATTCGGTTCATTAGACAGTGTGAAATCCTTCACCGGAAAGTTCTCTAGTTCTACAAAGTTCTCAGCATTTGAATACTACGGCAAGGTAAACAAGCCACTTGCAGTTTCTGGAACTGCAATGGTGTTCTGGAATGTCTGTTCTATGATCCGGGTTCTATTTTGTGTGTGCTTGTGTGCTTTATATTTTGAAATGTCTTGCGAAGGCCTAAATATGATTTAGGTTGAGTATCCCATATCCAAATATTCAGAAATACGGAAAATTCCGAAATACGGACTTTTTGGAGTGATACTGAGATAGTGAAATCTTTGTTTTCTGATGGCTCAATGTACACACACTATGTTAATGCACAAAGTTATTAAAAATATTGTCTAAAATGACCTTCAGGCTGTGTGTATAAGGAATATATGAAACATAAATGCATTCTGTGCTTAGACTTAGGTCCCATCACCATGATATCTCATTATGGTATGCAATTATTCCAAAATACGGAAATATCCGATATCTTAAATACCTCTGGTCTCAAGCGTTTTGGATAAGGAATAATCAACCTGTATTATGGAAGTGGCTTACTTTGGTGCACCTTTGCATTCACTCATTGGGTTAATCTTTTAAAATGTAACAACTGATAAAGGGACCTGAAAGGTGTTGTGCAATGTAACATTCTGTGTCTAGTTCATGTCTGCGTATATTGCACTAAATCTATTTAAACATTTGTAAAGGCTGCAATGGGCACTCAGGGTGCTAGGCCTACCAAGGTTTAGTGCTTTACTTATAATTTCTAACTAAGTTTATTCCCTATGCACAAATTAACTGCTGAATTAATTACTTTCTTTATTTCTGGATTCGGTCTTTTCCTGACTTACTCTATTAGAAGGAGCCAGAAAAAAAAATATGCTTCACGGAGAATAATTCCTTCCTCCTGCTGCCCCTCCCCCCAACTGAAGTCAGTGAACAAGTGCAGGCCTATTAATGCTGCCAAGTAATGGTGACATCATTGTTCCATGATGTAACAATTAGCAGCTGCGTTCTCTAGGGCTGCAGCTACTGGCTGGAATCAGTTGGGAGAAAGGCAGCAGGAAGAGGGAGTTATTCTTTGTGAAGTATCTTTTTTTTTTTTTTTTTTGCTGGCTCCTAATATAGCAGATTTGCAACTCCTACATCTGGTCTACATACAGAAAAATGCCCACCAATGAGGGCCGATAGGCCACACTCCAGAAATCAAGTAGGTCATTAATGAATTCATTTCTGAATAGGTAATGAAGCGAGTGTGTTTGTAAATAAAAGTAAGCCATGAAACCCAGGTAGGCCTCACATCCTGAGTATATGTATATGTAGTACCATACACGTAGTGTGGTATCCCCCAGAACTTACAGGACTCATGCTCCCTTCAACTGACATGTACATTGCCTTATTGTACCAGGTGCTCCATGTAGGACCCTATGAGAACCTGTGTAGCCCAGACTTTTTGCCAAAAAGGACAGCTGTATACTCTGGGCTGCCATATAAACAAAGACATACCCTGCAGCTTTACCCTTCCCCCCCTTTTTCTTGGAGCCTAGCAACAGTGGATGGTGTGATGGAGGACACAGCCCACACCTCTCATCTGATTGGCCAATCCCTAGAGAGAGCCCAGAGGGAAGGTGGAGAGATGGAGAGATTGGTGTGAGGACTGTGGGGTGCTGTAAAGTTGGGACAGCAGAGAGGACAGCAGACCAAGCAGTGGGATCCTGAGTGAGTTGCAGAGGCTGAGTTCCTGTGTGTCAGTTCCAAAGTGTCCTGTCAGCACTAGTATCATTGTGCAAGTCCCAGCAGCAACAGCAAGGAACTCCTCTGGAGAGAGAGGGAGTGAGATCAGTGAGGTTTCATTAGTAACAGCTCACTGCCCATATAAGAACAGAGGAAGTAGCAGCTACAGAGAATGCCCTATCCATGCAGAGACAGTGCTGTGAATACAGCAGCCAGAGATAGCACTGAGAGGTAACTCCATCCTCAGGGAGGATTCTGTACAAGTAAACAGGGTCCCTGCTCACACACTGTCTACAAACATTGCAGCTGGCACTACTCTAGGAGTATAGAACCCTTTTGTCTGTGGCATAGCATAACTTGTTGCCAGCAATAGCACAAACTGCCTCCTCTTACATTACATGCCCTAAGTCTTAGTAGAAAGGACAGCACATACAGTGCTAGTGCCACCGATGCTTATCTGCCGGGCTTTACAGACCAGTGACATTGTACGTCAGATGAACCGTGACAGCCAGGTTACAGGGCAAAGGAGGCCTGAACAGAACTACCCAGAGTGAATGGGAAAGGCAGTGGATCAGTGTTCCCTCAGTGTGGCCACAGAGAGGACAGGCCTTTATTTACACTACAGGGACATGTCTAAGAAAGACTAAATATATATATGCATATATATCCACTTGTGGACACACTCTAAAGAGGGCTACAGACCTGTGCACAGGCGGAAGAACATAAGTTGTACTAATACTTACTTCTGAATACATGGGATACTCAGTAAGGGTAATCAGATAATTGAAACTGGTAACAAACTGTTTTTCTTATGCGTGCATATTTTGATGGTAACAGCTGGAATATTTGAGTTAAGGTTTGAATAGTATAATAAGTCGATATAACCAATTCAAGTAAACGTGCATAACTGCTGAGAAGGACGGTGATGGGATAAGCAACACCTGAATAATTAAACAGTCTATGACAGTATTGGCATAATATACGGTGTGAAGACCAACTGTTTATTATCTGTACTTGATGATTTACTGTAACGTATTACTATTGTTCAAGTTGTTTGATTTTCCCACTGCCTTTAATAAACCGAAGTTGAGTTGACTGCTCCCTGAACAACCCGCTTGTGCAGAAGTATATCCCTTACCTCTCCGAAGTATCGTGAACGAACTTCCATCTTAAGTTGGTATCCCGGTACACAGATAGTGTAAAGCGAACATAATCCCCAGGTAAAAGATCATCTACTCACCCAATAACATTGTCCTTTATTTGCCCGGGTATCACACGTAGTACCATTGTAGCGTTTAAAAATGCTTTGACTAGAAGGAGTAAAATACCCGCAGCCTGGAACTAGACACAAAATGCTACATTGCAGAGCAGCGTTCAGCCCCCTTTATCAGTTGTTACATTTTAAAAGATAATAATATTCCTGTATGCAAAGGTGAACCAAAGTAATCTGTTTGCAAATTGACAAATTTAGGTGGTACAAGACATTGTAAAATGGGCATGCAAGCACACTTAAAGATGAAAAGCAGCAATTGTCTATTTTTGGATGACAGAACAGGAAAGGTGCACTGGTCGTGGAAGTACTGCAATACTTAGTCAAAGCGTGGAGTGGACATAGCAAACTCTTTTACTATTTCCCTGATCTAAAAATCCATTTAATATATGGTCTCCAGATAGGGGGCGTATCAGATATTAAACTTTTGAGAACAGATACAGTACTACACTTGATCTTAGCCAAAAGCATCAGCGGCCTACCTGCCTGCTTACCAGTCCCTTCTGATGCCCTGTCTGGATTTTGCACACGACTCTTATCTGCCTAGGAGACAAGCAGGAGCAGTCTTGTGTTTGTCACTTGCTAGCGGGAGGCACAACTTGCATGAGCTCCACCTCTGGCACACACCTACAAGCCGGCTGACAGGCATCCTACCTGGCTCCCTGACTTTTGTCTGTGCATTGCGATCCATCAGACAGTGTGAAATACTTCAATGGAATTTACCCTAGTTCCACGAAATTCTCTGTGTTTGAATGCTGTGGCAAGAGGCTTTAAACAGGCATCTAGTAGTTTCTGGAACTGCAATAGTGTTCTGGAATGTCTGTTCTATGATCCAGGTTCTATGATGTATGTGCTTGTGTGCTTTCCATTCTGAAATGTCTTGCAAAGGGCTAAATTTGATATTGTGGAAATGGCTTACCTTGGTGCACCTTTACATTCACTCATTGGGGTAATCTTTTAAAATGTACTGTATATATTTTTTAAACTAGCAGATGCTTCCCGGCAGCAGGTATAAAAGGTAAATACCAATGCAGTCCTTACTTCATCTGTGACTTTGTCAAAGGAATGGAGCAGAGTTGTTCAATGTTTGATATATTTCTGGTTTTTATCTGGTGCATTTGGAATGCCAAAGCTGAGTCACAGTTTTGTGACCTGTGTGAAGTGACATCCAGTCCAACAGGGTCCAGAGCAGAAGTAACATACATAGTAACATAGTATCTGAGGTTGAAAAAAGACAATTGTCCATCGAGTTCAACCTATTTGTGGTCTCCTATGCATGATGATTTGACTAAAATTTCTGACTGATGCTCCTGTCAGCCGTTACATTTTATCCCTATTTATAGTAACTATAATGCATGACTATGCACCATACCCCTGGATATCCTTATCCATTAGGAATTTATCTAACCCATTCTTAAAGGTGTTGACAGATTCCGCCATTACAACTCCCTCGGGCAGGGAATTCCAAACACGTATTGTCCTTACCGTGAAAAAGCCTTTACGCCGTATTGTGGGGAATCTCCTCTCCTCTAACCTGAGCGAGTGTCCACGAGTCCTCTGTGTTGATCTAACCGAAAACAGGTCCCGCGCAAGCTCTGTGTATTGTCCCCTTATATATTTGTAGATTGCAGATGGAAATGGATTATCAGTGCGAGATACAATGCCAGTGGTAGAGAGAAGAGGTTTTAGCAGTGATGAGGTTTTAGGGCCAGACTTCTCACAGACAGCTTTCTTATAGCATGGGGGCAGAGAGGTGGTGTTAATGCAGGATGGAAAACGGGTGCAGGGATAATTATATGCAGTGCTTAAAGTGGTCTTAGAGAGGAGGTGGAATTCACCCCCCCTGCCCCCCGGCGCCCATGCAGTAAATATATTGCTCGTGCCTATGGCACGCTGCCCAAAACGGGGGTTTGTTCTCAAAAAGAAAGGGGCGTGGTCACACAATAGTAATAATTCCCACAGTAGTTGCACACCTAATACACACAATGCCCACAGTAGTAGCACCCCGTAATACACAATGCCCACAGCAGTAGCGCCCCTTATACAATGCCCACAGTAGTAGTGCTCTTTATGCAATGTCCACTGTACTGGTAGTGCCCACAGTGGTAGTGCCCCTTATATAGAGCCATAGTAGTGGTGCAGCTTATGAAATGCCCCCCCAAAGTAGTGACCCTTATGTCCCCAGGAGTACCCCCTTTTCATTGCCCTCATTAGTAGTGCCCCCATTAGCAATGACCTTAATGGTAATGCCCCTGTGTAGTATTTCCCCCAGTAGTAATGTCGCCTGTAGTAATGCCCCAGTTATTTAGCTCCCGCTAGTTTAGCCCCAGTAATTTAGCCCCCAGTGGTAATGCCTCTGCAGTTATGACTCCAGTAGTTTCCCCCTCCTTTAGTTTAGCCTCCTTGTGTAATGCCCCCAGTAGTTTAGCCCCTGTAGTTTAGTCCTCATGTAGTTTGCCCCATGTAGGTTAGCCCCCAGTGGTAATGCCCCCTATAGTTTAGCCCCTGCAGTTATAACTCAGTAGTTTAGACCCATGTAGTTATGCCCCTAAGTAGTAATGCAACCAGTAGTTTAGCCCCTGTAGTTATTCCCCCAGTAGTTTAGCCTCTAGTAGTAATGTCCCCAGTAGTTTAACCCCTGTAGTTATGCCTCCCTGTAGTAATGTCCCCAGAAGTAATGCCCCAGTAGTAATGCCCCCGGTAGTAATTTGCCCCTGTATTTTGCCACCAGTAGTTAGCTTCCTTGTAATTTGCACCCAGTAGCTTGAACCCCAATAGCTTGCCCCCAGTAATTTGCCTCTTTGTAGTTTGTCCCAAGTAGCTTGCCCCCTTATATTTAGCCCCCCGGTAGAAAGCCCCCTTGTAGTTTGCCCCATTAGCTTTCCCCCTTGAAGTTTGCCCACAGTAATTTGCCTCCTTGTATTTAGCCCCCCAGTAGTTTGGCCCCTTGTATTTAGCCCCCCCAGTAGTTTGCCCCAGTAGTCAGACCCCAGTAGTTTGCCCCCTTGTAGTTTGCCCCCAGTAGCTTGCCCCCTTGTATTTAGCCCCCCAGTAGTTTGCCCCCTTGTAGTTTGCCCCCCAGTAGCTTGCCCCCTTGTAGTTAGTTCCCAGTAGTTTTCCCCCTTGTAGTTTTCCCTCCATAGCTTGCCCCCTAGTAGCTTGAACCCCTGTAGCTTGCCGCCAGTAGATACACACACATATGTAAAAAAACCCCCACCATACTCACAAAGACCCACTCCCGCATCCGACCGCTGGTCCTTCCGGTGTCCGCTCCTGAGCACTATGAGAGAAACATTATGACGTCTCTCCCGTAGCGCGCACTGACAGAGCCGGAAGCCAGAGCTCAGTAGTGAGCTCCTGCCTCATGCTGCTGCTGTGGAGAGAAAGCCGGGTGCCCACTGGTAACACGATCTCAGCAGACACCCGGCATCTCGAGGCGGCGGCACACAGCGGGTTAGGTGAGCCGGATAAGGCAGAACTGTGTTCCATCTCTAAGTGGAACTGATGGAACGCAGTTCCGCCCCATTCCGGCTCACTTTAACCCCTGATTATATGTAAGAAAATTAGAGTAAAAATGAGGGACTTCATACAATAGTGGTTGACACACTTAAGCAGAATTTCAATACTGTTTGAACCATTATTTCATCCAAACAGACTGTAATGGCAGCATTAAAAGCTGTGACCAAACAAATAAACTTGGGCCACATCTCAAACTTATATACAGGATAACATGTCGGGAGAGAATAAATTGAAGAAACATAATAATAATTAGCCTTCCTGCGTCTACTCTCCACATGCGTCCATACACTAAATGGCTGTCATCCCTCTTATTGGTGAAAAGCTCAAGCAATCCACCAATCAGCATGCTGGCAGTCATTCACTGTCTGGCTGCATTCAAGAAGGCATTATTATGGTTATGTGTTATAATTCTGTGATAAATGGAGGCACTGTGAGGCAATTTTGCACTGCCCAGGTCTCCTTTACTTACCAATAACTAAATTGCCAGAAAGATATGTCTGAAGCATAATTTAAGACTGCTATTGGTTGGTGCAAAGAGCGGATTCTTTGAGTATACAGTCCCAATATAGAGTATAGTACAGTGAAAGAGGAGTTGTAACTCCTAGTCAAACTTTTCCAAATGGTATTTAGTCAATATGTTCAGGCAGCATGTTAACATGGTCAGAATTTTGACATTCAACAAGTCAAAATGGTAGAATAATGTATGTTATCTTGAAATACATGTAATCATTGTTTGAAATGTATAGCAAGAGGGATCCAGATGTGACCTTTCCAGCTCATTGAGCGGGTCAGCTTTTCAACTTTATTTGGGCTTCAAAATTCCTTTGCCATATCCCAGGTCCTGATACCTGGTCCCCTTACCGGATCTACAGTTTCTATGCCTAATCCCTGCGCACCGCACCACGATTCTGTCTTGACATCAAGGATGGGGTCCCCGGTTGAGAGCTTGTCTTCCAGATGTTCCCGGTTGGACAGGCTCTCATGTTGGCAGCTACCTGGAGTTGTCCAAACCCTACTTCCTGCCCTCCACTCCTCTACGCTGAGCCTCCCTCTCCTCCCAACATGGCTCCAGGTATTACTCGAGGGCACATCTAGGTTGGCCGTCACTTTTCAAGGCTTCAACTGTGGCATGGTACTTAGGATTGCTTTTTTCCTTACAGCACTACATTTTCTATGGATCATTGCTGGCCCAATCCTTCCCCCTGTGGGTCTGATTCTCTGGTCTAATGCCTCTGCTTTCTGCGCTAACCTTGTGGTCCAGGTGCTAATTTCACCTGCTTTTCTTCCATAAAATACGATGCTCCATCTCCAGCAACTTTCTCCTTTTTAACTACAGTTGCTGTGGCACAGCCCTGCATCTAAATAAGTTTGCTGCACATTTGCTACACTCCCTGGCTGACAGTTGTCTCTCATCTTGACTGCAAGCTGTTAGGCATAACTATTCATGTTTTTCTCTAGAAGGAGCCTGCTTGACCAGAAATATATTTTTGGTTATTTCACTTGCTGATGTTCAGGGTTTGTTTGTTTTTTTATCTTACACATTTTATCATCAATTTACTTATAACCCTACTGCCCCCATCAAAACCATTCCTCCCATCTTCTCTCATCCCTCCCTCTCCCTTTTGTTTCCATCTAAGCCTGTTCTTCTCCTTGTTCCTCCTATTTTGTGTCACCAATACTACACTTCAAAGACTGTTTCTTGCCCAGAGAGTGGAGTGGGAGCTCCAAGAGTGAACCACTTCTAGGGGGGAATTCAAATGTTTCAAAAGTCAGTTGGGTGTCTGTGTTTTTCCTATCTAATAGACAGGAGAAAACAGACACCCAACTGACTTTTCAAACAATTGAATACCCCACCAAGACTAACAATAGCAGCATTATTTAATACATGTCTGGCACCCTGGTCCTGCATCTGTGGTAGGATCCTCCTAACATTGGCCCTCATTCCGAGTTGATCGCTCGCTAGCTACTTTTAGCAGCCGTGCAAACGCATAGTCGCCGCCCATGGGGGAGTGTATTTTCGCTTTGCAGGAGTGCGAACGCCTGTACAGCCGCGTGGCAGCAGAGAGGCGGGGCGACAGGGAGGGGATGCAGAGAGGCGGGACGGCAGGGAGGGGATGCAGAGAGGCAGAGCGGCATGGAGGGGGCGCAGAGAGGGGACACAGACGCAGGGTGCCAGGAAGGGGATTGCAGAGATGTGGGTTGCCAGGAAGGGGACGCAGAGACACGGGGCGGCAAGGAGGGGACACAGAGAGGCGGAGCGGCAGGGGGAGGACGCAGAGACGCAGGAAGGGGACGCAGAGACGCGGGGTGCCAGGAAGGGGATGCTGAGACGCGGGGCGGCAGGGAGGGGGTGCAGAGATGTGGGGCGCCAGGGAGGGGTCGCAGAGACGCGGGGCGCCAGGGAGGGGAGGCAGAGACGCGGGGCGCCAGGGAGGGGAGGTAGAGACGGGACGCGGGGCGGCAGGGAGGGGAGGCAGAGACGCGGGACGCCGGGGAGGGGATGCAGAGAAGCGGGGCGGCAGGGAGGGACGCAGAGGCGTGGGGAGGGGACGCAGAGATGTGGGGCGCCGGGGAGGGGACGCAGAGACGCGGGCGGCAGGGAGGGGAGGAAGAGACGCGGGGCGGCAGGGAGGGGACGCAGAGGCAGGGAGGAGATACTGAGACGCGGGGCGGCAGGGGGGCGCAGAGACGAGGGGAGGGGACGCAGAGATGCAGGGCGCTGGGGAGGGGAAGCAGAGACGTGGGGCGCCAGGGAGGGGACGCAGAGACGCGGGGCGGCAGGGAGGGGACGCAGAGGCGTGGGGAGGGGACGCAGAGTAGTGGGGAACCGGGGAGGGGACGCAGAGATGCGGGCGGCAGGGAGGGGAGGAAGAGACGCAGGACGGCAGGTAGGGGACGCAGAGGCAGGGAGGAGATACTGAGACGCGGGGCGGTAGGGAGGGGGCGCAGAGACGCTGGGCGGTAGGGAGGGACGCAGATGAGTGGGGAGGGGACGCAGAGTCGCGGGGCGGCAGGGAGGGGACGCAGAGTCGCGGGGCGGCAGGGAGGGGACGCAGAGATGCGGGGCGCCGGGGAAGGGAATTCAGAGACGCGGGCGGCAGGGAGGGGAGGAATAGACGCGGGGCGGCAGGGAGGGGACACAGAGGCAGGAAGGAGATACAGAGACACGGGGTGTTAGGAAGGGGGCACAGAGACGCGGGGCGGCAGGGGGGCGCAGAGACGCGGGGCGGCAGGGAGGGACGCAGAGGCGTGGGGAGGGGACGCAGAGTCGCGGGGCGGCAGGGAGGGGACGCAGAGATGCGGGCGGCACGGAGGGGACGCAGAGACGCGCGGCACCAGGGAGGGGACGCAGAGACGTGGGGCGCCAGGGAGGGGACGCAGAGACGAGGGGACCAGGGAGGGGTCGCAGAAACGCGGGGCACCAGGGAGGGGACGCAGAGAAGTGAGGCACCAGGGAGGGGACGCAGAGACGCGGGGCGCCAGGGAGGGGACGCAGAGATGCGGGGCGCCAGGGAGGGGACGCAGAGAGGCGGGGCGGCAGAGGGGGGACGCAACGAGGCGGGGCAGCAGGGGGGGACGTAGAGACGCGGGGGCGCAGAGACGCGGTGCTGCCTGTGCACTCTCTCTCACCTGTGAAGTTGGTGCAGCGGCCACAGTACCAGGCGTGCTGTCCCACGTCTCTGGCTTGTGGAGAAGGCAGACCAGGCCTGTGGTGTGCAGTCCGGGTCTCTGGGGATGGTGGGAGGCAGCGTTGTGTTCGGTGTGCGGAGGAAACGGCGGATATCTGTACGCGCCAGGGAGGGGATGCAGAGAGGCGGGGCGGCAGGAAGGTGACGTAGAGAGGTGGGGCGGCAGGGAGGTGACGCGGGGATGGGACACAGAGGCAGGTCGGGGATACAGAGATGTGGGGCGGTAGAGAGGGGGCGCAGAGGCGCGGGGCAGCAGTGAGGGGACGCAGAGACGCGGGAGGGAGGGGACGCAGAGGCATGGGGACGGAGGGGACGCAGAGGCGCTGAGAGGGAGAGGACGCAGAGGTACGGGGAGGAAGGGGATGCAGAGGTGCGGGGAGGGACGGAGGGGACGCATAGGTGCGGGGAGGGAGGGGACGCAGAAGTGCGGGGTGGGAGGGGATGCAGAGACGCGGGGTGCCAGGAAGGGGATGCAGAGGTGCGGGGAGGGAGGGAGGGGACGCAGAGGCGCGGGGAGGGAGGGGACGCAGAGACGCGGGGATAGAGAGGACACAGAGGTGCGGGGCGGCAGGGAAGGGACGCAGAGGCGCGGGGCGGCAGGGAGGGGACGCAGAGAGGCGGGGCGGCAGGGAGGGGATGCAGAGAGGCGGGGCGGCAGGGAGGGGATGCAGAGAGGCGGGACGGCAGGGAGGGGATGCAGAGAGGCGGAGCGGCATGGAGTGAGCGCAGAGAGGGGACACAGACGCGGGGTGCCAGGAAGGGGATGCAGAGATGTGGGTTGCCAGGAAGGGGACGCAGAGACACGGGGCGGCAAGGAGGGGACACAGAGTGGCGGAGCGGCAGGGGGGGGACGCAGAGACGCAGGAAGGGGACGCAGAGACGTGGGGTACCAGGAAGGGGATGCTGAGACGCGGGGCGGCAGGGAGGGGGTGCAGAGAAGTGGGGCGGCAGGGAGGGAGTGCAGAGATGCGGGACGCGAGGGAGGGGTCGCAGAGACGCGGGGCGCCAGGGAGGGGACGCAGAGACACGGGGCACCAGGGAGGGGAGGTAGAGACGGGACGCGGGGCGGCAGGGAGGGGAGGCAGAGACGCGGGACGCCGGGGAGGGGATGCAGAGACGCGGGGCGGCAGGGAGGGACACAGAGGCGTGGGGAGGGGACGCAGAGATGTGGGGCACCGGGAAGGGGACGCAGAGACGCGGGCGGCAGGGAGGGGAGGAAGAGACGCAGGGCGGCAGGTAGGGGACGCAGAGGCAGGGAGGAGATACTGAGATGCGGGTCGGTAGGGAGGGGGCGCAGAGACGCGGAGCGGTAGGGAGGGGGCGCAGAGACACGGGCGGCAGGGGGGCGCAGAGACGCAGGGAGGGGACGCAGAGTCGCGGGGCGGCAGGGAGGGGACGCAGAGATGCGGGGCGCTGGGGAGGGGACGCAGAGACGTGGGGCGACAGGGAGGGGACGCAGAGACGCAGGGCGGCAGGGAGGGGACGCAGAGAGCGGGCGGCAGGGAGGGGAAGAAGAGACGCGGGGCGGCAGGGAGGGGACGCAGAGGCAGGGAGGAGATACAGAGACGCGGGGCGTTAGGGAGGGGGCACAGAGATGCGGGGCGGCAGGGGTGCGCAGAGGCGCGGGGCGGCAGGGGGGGAAGCAGAGGCGTGGGGAGGGGAAGCAGAGTCGCGTGGCGGCAGGGAGGGGACGCAGAGATGCAGGGGCGGCACGGAGGGGACCAGGGAGGGGACGCAGAGTTGTAGGGCGCAAGGGAGAGGACGCAGAGACGTGGGGCACCAGGGAGGGGTCACAGAGACGCGGGGCGCCAGGGAGGGGACGCAGAGAAGCGGGGCGCCAGGGAGGGGACGCAGAGACGCGGGGCGCCAGGGAGGGGAAGCAGAGACGCGGAGCGCCAGGGAGGGGACGCAGAGAGGCGGGGCGCCGGGGAGGGGACGCAGAGAGGCGGGCGGCAGATGGGGACGCAGCGAGGCGGGGTGGCAGGGGGGGACGCAGAGACGCGGGGCGGCGGGGGCGCAGAGACGCGGTGCTGCCTGTGCACTCTCTCTCACCTGTGAAGTTGGTGCAGCGGCCACAGTACCAGGCGTGCTGTCCCCCGTCTCTGGCTTGTGGAGAAGCAGACCAGGACTGTGGTGTGCAGTCCGGGTCTCTGGGGATGGTGGGAGGCAGCGTTGTGTTCGGTGTGCGGAGGAGGCAGCGGATGTCTGTACGCGCCAGGGAGGGGATGCAGAGAGGCGGGGCGGCAGGGAGGTGACGTAGAGACGTGGGGCGGTAGGGAGGTGACGCGGGGAGGGGACACAGAGGCAGGTCGGGGATACAGAGACGCGGGGCGGTAGAGAGGGGGCGCAGAGGCGCGGGGCAGCAGTGAGGGGACACAGAGACGCGGGAGGGAGGGGACACAGAGGCATGGGGACTGTGGGGACGCAGATGCGCGTGGAGGGAGAGGACGCAGAGGTGCGGGGAGGGAGGGGACGCAGAGGTGCGGGGAGGGAGGGGACGCAGATGTGCGGGGAGGGACGGAGGGGACGCATAGGTGCGGGGAGGGAGGGGACGCAGAAGTGCGGGGAGGGAGGGGACGCAGAGACGCGGGGTGCCAGGAAGGGGATGCAGAGGTGCGGGGGAGGGAGGGAGGGGACGCAGAGGCGCGGGGAGGGAGGGGACGCAGAGACGCGGGGATAGAGGGGACGCTGAGGTGCGGGGCGGCAGGGAAGGAACACAGAGAGGCGGGGCGGCAGGGAGGGGATGCAGAGAGGCGGGATGGCAGGGAGGGGACGCAGAGAGGCGGAGCGGCATGGAGGGGACGCAGAGAGGGGACACGGATGCGGGGTGCCAGGAAGGGGATGCAGAGATGCGGGTTGCCAGGAAGGGGACGCAGAGACACGGGGCAGCAAGGAGGGGACGCAGAGAGACGGAGCGGCAGGGAGGGGACGCAGAGACGCAGAAAGGGGATGCAGAGACGCGGGGTGCCAAGAAGGGGACGCAGAGATGCGGGGTGCCGGGGAGGGGATGCAGAGACGCGGGGCGCCGGGGAGGGGACGCAGAGACGCGGGGCGCCGGGGAGGGGACACAGAGAAGCGGGGCGCCGGAAAAGGGACGCAGAGACGCGGGGCGGCGGGGAAGGGAGGTAGAGACGCGGGGCGCCGGGGAGGGGACGCAGAGACGCGGGGCAGCAGGGAGGGGACGGGGACGCAGAGGCAGGGAGGAGATACAGACACGCGGGGCGGTAGGGAGGGTGCGCAGAGACGCGGGGCGGCAGGGAGGGGCATGGGGAGGGGACGCAGAGATGTGGGCGGTAGGTAGGGGATGCAGAGATGTGGGCGGCACGGAGGGGACGCAGAGATGCGGGGCGCCAGGGAGGGAACGCAGAGAGGTGTGGCGCCAGGGAGGGGTCACAGAGACGCGGGGCGCCAGGGAGGGGACGCGGGGCGCCAGGGAGAGGACGCAGAGACGCGGGGCGCCAGGGAGGGGACGCAGAGATGCGGTGCGCCAGGGAGGGGACGCAGAGAGGCGGGCGGCAGAGGGGGGATGTAGCGAGGCGGGGCAGCAGGGGGGGGGGGGGCGCAGAGACGCGGGGCGGCGGGGGGCGCAGAGACGCGGTTCTGCCTGTGCACTCTTTCTCACCTGTGAAGTTGGTGCAGCGGCCACATTACCAGGCGTGCTGTCCCCCGTCTCTGCTTGTGGAGTAGGCAGCCCAGGCCTGTGGTGTGCAGTCCGGGTCTCTGGGATGGTGGGAGACAGCGTTGTGTTGGGTGTGTGGAGGAGGCGGCAGATGTCTGTACGCAGCGCAGGGAGGGGAGGCAGAGACGCGGGGCGGCAGGGAGGGGAGGCAGAGACAGGACACGGGGCGGCAGGGAGGGGGAGGCAGAGACGCAGGGAGGTGACACAGAGGCAGGGCTCCAGGGAGGGGACACAGAGATGCGGGGCGCCGGGGAGGGGACGCAGAGATGCGGGGTCGGTTGTGGTGAAATCTATTAACGATAGTCCTGAATATTCCCTTTGCAATAACTGCATGCTGCAAATGAGGCCCCTTCCGCTTATAGGAGTGGGAAGCTGATCCGTGTAAAGTATATAATAATGAGAGAAACCATATTCTCTCTGTGTGTGACGTAACAAAGCAGGATCAGGATGAAAACAGCTGCATGAAATAAAAGTATTTGGTCATTGAAAAAAAAAAATGAGACTATCCTCTTAGTATCCCTGCTGAAGAAAACAGTTTTACAAGGGAATCTACCTACTCTCCCATATTATGATAAGAATTTCTACCCTTCTGATGTTATCCCTTGTGTACTGTAATCTGCAATGCTAAGGATTTTATGTCTACAGTGCTGCAGAATACTTGCAGAAACAATCTTCTTCTTCTTCTTCTTCTTCTTCTTCTTCTTCTTCTTCTTCTTCTTCTTCTTCTTCTTCTTCTTCTTCTTCTTCTCTCTTCTTCTTCTTCTTCTTCTTCTTCTTCTTCTTCTTCTTCTTCTTCTTCTTCTCTTCTTCTTCTTCTCTTCTTCTTCTTCTTCTTCTTCTTCTTCTTTTCTTCTTCTTCTTCTTCTTCTTCTTCTTCTTCTTCTTCTTCTTCTTCTTCTTCTTCTTCTTCTTCTTCTTCTTCTTCTTCTTCTTCTTCTTCTTCTTCTTCTTCTTCTTCTTCTTCTTCTTCTTCTTCTTCTTCTTCTTCTTCTTCTTCTTCTTCTTCTTCTTCTTCTTCTTCTTCTTCTTCTTCTTCTTCTTCTTCTTCTTCTTCTTCTTCTTCTTCTTCTTCTTCTTCTTCTTCTTCTTCTCTTCTTCTTCTTCTTCTTCTTCTTCTTCTTCTTCTTCCTTTCTTCCCTTCCTCTCACCTATACCTTCCTCTCTATTATTCCTGTATCCCCCCTAATGTTCCTAAATATTCCTACAGTTTCCCTCTATTTTTAGGAATATTCATACTGATTCTATGTAAGAGGAATAGAAGTATTCCTCTTATAGAGCTCCGATGTCCTCTTTTAAAAATGACAAAGTCTCATACATTGTCATTTTTAAAAGAGGGATGGTAATGGGAACAGATCACCATTGCCCTCACTCTGACACACCTCTCTTGCATAAATATACATTCATTTCTGTATGGGTCATTTTTATAAACATTTTGGGAAAAACCCACCAACATTCTACACGACGGGGAGAATCTCACACAAGCAGGGTTAACCTGTGGCTGACTATGCTGGGTATCTCTCTTTTGTCACAGTAACTAGAGTTCCTAAACAAGAGTGCCAATACGCTGTGGGGCAACCTGCCTGTGCTAGCCACCCGGGTGTACCGGAGCCCACACATCACCTTTATATCTTTGAAACTGCTGCCTCCCCTGCACAGACTGAGCCCCAGATCACCTTCGTTACATGTAGTGCCAGGGAAAGAGAAAAATGCCCCGATCAGACGTTTTAGCCTCGCAGAAAAGTACAGATGTGTTACATGCTGGGCAGATCCAGCCTGGTGTTGGTGAGCTGACAGGGGCTATTCCTGGGTCTCTTTGCAGCGCCTTGGCTAGCAATGGCCATATAGGCTAAGGGGAGACCTTGGAGTACTGGTGTGGTGCAGAGAGGCGGCACTCTGCTTTTCTCATGCCCTATAAAAGAGTATTTTTCTGCGCTAGGGAAACACAAGGTGAGGGCAGATTTCCCCTTACACACAGACAGGGAAGGGTTTACAAGGGCTGCTTATTCCGCCAATGGGAGCACAGAACGCACCAGGCTCAGCAGCCAATTACAGCACAACGAGCGTCGTATATAAAAGACGTCAGAGAGCGGCTTGTGTACCAGTATTACTATTTGTTGAATACAGTGACGTTGAGATAACATGGCAGAAACTGCACCAGCCGTCGCCGCTGTCCCGCCATCAGAGGGCGCAGCCAAAAAGAAGAGGCAGCCGAAGAAAGCTGCAGGGGGAGCCAAGAAAAGCGGCAAGTCTTCCGGACCCAGCGTCTCCGAGCTGATCCTAAAGGCAGTGGCCGCTTCCAAGGAGCGCAGTGGGGTTTCTCTGAAGAAGGCTCTGGCTGCCGGAGGCTACGATGTGGAGAGGAACAACAGTCGCATCAAAGTGGGGGTGAAAGGATTAGTGACCAAAGGAACGCTCACCCAGGTGAAAGGCACCGGCGCTTCCGGATCCTTCAAGCTCAATAAGAAGCAGCTGGAGAGCAAGAAGGCCGCCCAGAAGTCTCTGAAACCCAAGAAACCAGCGGCAAAGAAAGTGGCCAAGTCCCCGAAGAAGCCCAAGAAAGCTCCGAGTGCAGCCAAGAGCCCCAATAAGGTGAAGAAACCCGCAAAAGCGGCTGCTGCCAAAAGCCCGAAGAAGCCTAAAGCTGTGAGGCCCAAGAAGGCGGCCAAGAGTCCGGCCAAGAAGGCGGCGAAGCCCAAAGCCGCCAAGAGTCCGGCCAAGAAGGCAGCGAAGCCAAAAGCGGCAAGAAGGCCGCTAAGCCCAAGAAAGCTGCGGCCAAGAAGTGATGGAATAGAAGCCGCAGCCTCGCTTCCTTGTTATCCCCCCAAAGGCTCTTTTCAGAGCCACCCATCCTGTCCAGGCAGAGCTGTAGGCGCGCACGGTGTGAACTGTTGGCTTCCAAATCAGTCAGTAGCTGAATGGTTCCGTCCTGTGTACTCGGACCTAGGCGAGCGCCGGGAAAGCCCGGCGCCTTCTGCACACACTTCCCGGTGGTTGTACAGACGGCAGCGTAGCTGAAAATCTATTGTAGTCGTAAAGAAACTGCTTTTAAGAACATACTGTACGTAATCCGGTGATTTATTCGGCGGTGCCAGCAAACGGAGCAGGAGAACGATTCTGTTACCCAAGATACGTCAGTCCCGAAGTATATGTGTGTGTTTTCAATGCAGTGGTACCGCTGCTGTGAGATAGAAGTAGGTTACAATGTGCTATTTAATTGTAAGTATAAAATAACAGGACTATTTGGCACGGATAAATGATTGCACAGACATATTTAGCCGGGAAGTGAGTGGAGTCGCCGTTTCCCCTGCAGTTATATAATAATACCCATTAATGTAATCCTATATTACCGCGTGTTATGTTTGAGAAGTGTCGTTCAGTAAATACGTTTCCCTATGCTTTCACAATGTATCTCCTACAACTAGCCATGACATAGCAGTACCCTCAGTACAACTCGGCAATGGATTCTCATAAGCGACTGCAAATGATTGTGTGCCATTGGATTTTCTGCTTGCATCAACACAAATAAAGTCAGAGGAAACGAATAATAAAATAAAAAAAAAATGGTTTACTTTAATGTACACTATCAAAGGGTTCTCAGGACAACGATATGGGGCATAATATACAATGCTGTTAGCGCAGCTCCCTTATAGAAGTGATGGGCGGCCCTGAAAAGGGCCTTTGTGTGTGAGTGAAGGAATTAGATGCGCCTCAATCTTTAGCCTCCGAATCCGTACAGGGTGCGTCCCTGGCGCTTGAGAGCATAGACCACATCCATGGCGGTGACAGTCTTCCTCTTAGCGTGCTCGGTGTAAGTGACGGCGTCCCGGATCACGTTCTCCAGAAACACCTTCAGCACCCCGCGGGTCTCCTCGTAGATGAGGCCGGAGATGCGCTTCACGCCTCCTCTCCGGGCCAGGCGGCGGATGGCAGGCTTGGTGATGCCCTGGATGTTATCCCGCAGCACCTTCCTGTGGCGCTTGGCACCTCCTTTCCCGAGCCCCTTACCTCCTTTACCTCTGCCTGACATGTTCCTTCCTGATCACTACTGTAACTATGACACAAAGAGAAATCTCTGACTGTATGCCACTACCAGGCTACAACCTGTAGTAGTATAGAAACTACGTTTGTTGATGTCACTTATATACATGCAGGCTGTGCTGTGATTGGCTGCAGAGAGTGATGCGTCATGCGCTACTATTGGCGGAATGGTAAGCCCTATAATCTCTTCCCTGTCTCAGTGTACGGGGGATCTGCTCTCACCTTGTGTTTCCCTAGCGCAGAAAAACAGTATTTTATAGGGCATGAGGAGAGCGGAGAGCCGGCTCTCTGCACCACACTCGTACTTCTAGGTCTGCCCTAACTCTTTAGTATCATTTCTATCCTAGGGGTTGAGTAGGAGGCCAGGCATAGCCACTGGGAACTCACCCGCACTATGCTGGATCTGCCCGGCATGTAGCACATCTCTCCTTTACTGTGAGGCTAATATGTCCCACCGGGGCTTTTTTATCTCGTCCTGGCCCTGGAGATAATGGAGGTGTTCTGCAGCACACTGTGCAGAGCTGGAGGCGTTGTGAAACATAAAAGTGATGTGTGAGCTCATGTACACTCAGGAGGAAAGCACAGGCAGGTTGCCTCACAAAGTATTGTCTAGAAGCTCTTGTTAGTGTGAGAGGGTGGTGATGGCCTGCGAGTGCGTGCGTGTGGTGGTGCCTGCTGCCGTGCAGGTGTAGACGCGGTACTCACCAGGCGTCGATCTCTCTCACCTTCAGGTACCGGAACCTTCAACGGACCTGGAATTCTTCAGTCGGATCCGGACACGGCAATTCCCTCTTGGAGCTGACCGTCGACCGAGCTGAGGAGAGAATGGTTTACATCAAAGGGGGTATCGACCCTTCTTCCGCTGGAACAGGGGATACCCCAGGGGTGGCCGCGACCTTCACCGGTTGGGCGAATGGTCATCACCGGCACAAAGCCTCAGCCACCCAGATTTCACACACTCGCGCTTTCGCACGTAGTGTGATGAAAAGGGATTCTCACGTCCGTGAGCAATCCTAACTCCGGCGCTCGGGGACAAACAAGGGACAGACGTACACGGATGCGTCTTGCACTCCGATCTTCTCCACTTACAGGTCCCTGTAAGGAGGCAAAGAGAAACAGCCGTGCAGGGCCTAACTCTGACCTAGTGTCACACCCTATACTAACTACAACAGCAGAGCCCTCAAACTAGCTCTGTGGGTGTGGTGCAACATAACTAGCACAAACCTCATAACAGCAATTTGCCCTGCACGGTAACAACATATATCACACTATCGGAGTTACAACATAAAACGGTGCTGTCCCTTTGTCTACCCGACTCAGAACACCCAGTAGTGGGGACCGCACAGCTCACCCACCTACCGTACTCTCAGGGTGGCCTGAGCCTAACGCCCAGTGTCACCTTTACTCACCTCGGGGAAAACACTGCTTCGATGGGCCTAGCGCCCCCTAACTGTCCACAGGCCGGAGGCCTGACTTTGCCCACGGGCCTAGCGCCCGCCTACCTTGCTGCCCGTTGGGTGACCTGGGCCTTGTGCCCAAGGTCACCTTATCGTACCTATTTGGCCAAAATCCACTAGGGCCTAAAGCCCTCTAATGCTCCCACAGGCCTAGTGCCTGACCGTGCCCCTCGGGCCTAATGCCCGCCTAACTGCGCCCACAGGCCGGTGGCCTGACTATACTTATGGGCCTAGTGCCCAACCTGCGCCCAGGCCTAGTGCCTGCCTATGTGCCCCCACGGGCCGAGAGGCCCGACCAAATGCCCACGGGCCGGGAGGGCCCGACTACATGCCCACAGGCCGGGAGGGCCTGACTGTGCCCACGGGCCTATTGCCCGAACACCCGGTGGTCTAGGGAGGGGCGGGTACAGGGGCGCCTGATAAGGGCCTACCTGACCCGCTGGGAGAGGCACCAGGGGGGAGCTTCGGCAGCCCTTTGCTTCCCACCCCTGGTGACCCCTCCGGCGCTGTTCTTTAATCTTCGGCCGCTGGCCCGTCCTGGCCAGCGGCGCCGCCGTCGTCGCGCCGCGTCCAGCCGCCGCTGGACATCTTCTTCTCCGAGCCCGTCTTCTTTCTTCTTGCCGCCGGGATCTTCTTTCCTCTTCGCGCTCTTCTGCGCACGCGCCCTCTTCGGCTCCCGCCCGGCGTCTCTTCTGTCTTCGCCGCTCTTCGGCGCGGCCTCCTGCTCCCCGTCCGGCCCGGCGTCAGACGCCGGGGGCGGGGCCTATGACGCGGCGAGCGCCGATTGGCTCGCCGCATCTCTCTACGATTGGCTGCCGCTCCGGGAGCCGCGATTGGCTCCCGGAGGGCGCCAAGATTCAAACGCTGCGGGCGGCGCTTCTGATTGGCGGCCCGAGCGGCGCCAAGTTCAAAGCGCCGCCGCGCCGCTCCCCGCCGCCGCACACTCCACGCTGGGGACAGACAAGCTGCCCCAGCGCGGCCCCCAGTTAGGGACAGCAGCATGGGCACATCCTTACAGGGCACATCCTTACATTACATCCACAGGGCACATCCTTACATTACATCCTTACAGGGCACATCCTTACATTACATCCACAGGGCACATCCTTACATTACTATGACAAGATTAATACCTAGCACAGCCAAGTACAGTTTATTCCTGCCTGGTAATGTTCTGCAGTATTATTTATGCTCCTATATATTTATGTAAGATAGATGTGCCAGTAAATGGCTATGGTGACCTGGTTGCATGTATTTGAGACTGCTATGAAACACCCCTCTATCCAATTCGTTTTAGCTTAACCTGGGCTAGAAGCTCAGATCAGACTGGGATGCCAAAAAGGTGCAAACATATGCAGGGTTCAATGATAGGAGGATCCTACCACTGATGCAGGACCAGGGTGCCAGACATGTATTAAATAATGCTGCTATTGTTAGTCTTGGTGGGGCATTCAATTGTTTGAAAAGTCAGTTGGGTGTCTGTTTTCTCCTGTCTATTAGATAGGAAAAACACAGACACCCAAATAACTTTTTAAACATTTGAATTCCCCCCCTAGAAGTTGCTCACTCTTGTAGCTCCCACTCCACTCTCTGGGCAAGAATCAGTATTTGAAGTATAGGATTGGTGACGCAAAATAGGAGGAACAAGGAAAAGAATAAGTTTAGATGGGAACAAAAGGGAGAGGGAGGGATGAGAGAAGATGGGAGGAATGGTTTTGATGGGGGGCAGTAGAGTTATAAGTAAAATGATGATAAAATGTGTAAGATAAAAAACAAACCCTGAACATCTGCAAGTGAAACGACCAATAACTGGTCCAAAAATTAATTGTGAAATAGAGTATTAACCCACCTAACATCTCAATGTAGTGCTGTGAGGGAAAAAAGCAATCCTAAGTACCAGTGACGTGCGGTGAGGTAACTGGCTGGGGAGGCACTGGCAGCTAACACCACCACCCCTGCAAAAAAAACAAGTGTTGTGCCCCACCCATCACTAAAACCAGCACCAGGCAGAACCAGCCGGGCTGGGTAATGCCATAGCAGGGGAGACACTCAGTGTGGGGTCCCCCTGCCATAACATTAATCACCCCTCAAACTAGTCAGCCCAGGGCTGGAATTCCTCGGAAAGGGGGCCCCTCCCGAGCAACAACCAGCACTGGTACAAGAAAAAAATTATGACCACGGGTCCCACCAGGCGCCTGAGACAAACAATTCATATACAGTGGTAATATCTGGGGGTGTATAAACAATAATAATAGCGTATACAACCCTTTTCTTCTAATGCGCAGTGTCCAATCTCCAAAAGCTCACACCTTCTCCTCATAGCATAAATTGTTTAAATCCAGCATATGTAAATAGAGGAGAAAAGGAGAGCACATGTGTCGCATTAGAAGAAAAGGGTTGTATACGCTATTATTATTATTATTATTATTATTATAGCCCAGTGCTACACCCCGCACCCCTGGTTGCGGAGGATGCGGGGTTCATTGTATGTTAATATTGTTCTTTACAGGCAACCTACAGGTCCCAGGAAGCCTGCCCCAGCATGTTGGCACTTGGAGAACCACAAGTGCCAGCATGCCTGGACATAAAGGGCCCACTGGCACCCGTAGTCCGCCTGTAAAGAAAATATTAAAATAAAAACACAACACCTAATGTTTTATTATTTTATTGTGCAGGAACTTCACCTGTGGCGGCAGCATTTAAGCTATTTTGCATGGCCACCGCCTTCCCAGGGCATCCGGCATCTTCACCTGGGGGGGCGCCGCCTCCCCAGGGCTTCCGATGTCTTCACCTGGGAGGCGATGGCCTTTAAGCTCTTTTGCATGGCCGCCGCCTTCCCCAGGGTTTCCAGCGTCTTCACCTGGTGGGTCGCGGTTGCTAAGCTCTTTTGCATAGCCGCCGCCCATCCAGGACTTCAGCCGTCTTCTTTCTTCAGGCGCTCTAAACAGCTCCTCCTCCACCGTCGGACTGACAGCCTCCCCCTCTTGCTGACTTGTATAAGGGGGCGATGACATGGCGAGCCGTGATTGGCTCTCGGAGGCCATCTAGAATTTCAGAAATTATGCTGAGGTACCATTTTTGAAACTGGTACAGCTCCGCTGCCAAACTCTGGTACAGGTAAACTTCCGCCACCCGCACCACCGCCGCATCCCGCCGCCCGCACCACCGCCGCATCCCGCCACTCGCACCTCCTCCGCCACCATCGCCCACACAGTGATTGACAGCGGATCCAGTGACGGATCCGCCGGCCAATCACTGTGGCCTCACTGACAGGGGAGTGCTTTCATAGGTTGAAAGCACGTCCCTATATGTTTCCCATGTTATTTCAATGGGCTTTTCCTGCCCGTTGCTAGGCCCAGCCCGCACACGCCCCCTGCTCCCATATCTTTCCCCAATGACAACGGGAGGCACCAAGATCGGTGCCTCCCTACCCCACTTTCAGAGGATTAGGGATTAGAATAATATAAAGAGGATGCATATGACACAGAATATGTCTCATATGCATCTTCTTTGTATTATTTTAATCATTAATGACAGCTGAAGCAGCGACTAGTGATGTCCAGCCTAGATGTGCCCTCGAGTAATTCCTGGAGCCATGTTGGGAGGAGAGCGAGGCTCAGCGTAGAGGAATGGAGGGCAGGAAGTAGGGTTTGGACAACTCCAGGTAGCCGCCATGAGAGCCTGTCCAACCGGGAACATCTGGAAGATATGATCTCCCCCGGGGACCCAACCCGTGATGGCAAGACAGAATCGTGGTGCGGTACACAGGGAGTAGGCATAGAAACTGTAGATCAGGTTAGGGGACCAGGTATCAGGACCTGGGATATGGCAAAGGAATTTTGAAGCCCAAACAAAGTTAAAGAGCTAACACACTCAATGAGCTGGAAAGGTCACATCTGGATCCCTCTTGCTATGCATTTAAAAAAATGATTACATGTATTTCAAGATAACATACATTATTCTACCATTTTGACTTGAATGTAAAAATTCTGACCATGTTAACATGCTGCCTGAACATATTGACTACACACCCTTTGGAAAAGTTTGACTAGGAGTTACAACTCCTCTTTCACTGTACTATACTCTATATTGGGACTGTATACTCAAAGAATCCACTCTGCAGATCTTTGCACCAATCAAAAGCAGGTTTAAATTATGCTTGGGACCTATCTTTCTGGCAAATTAGTTATTGGTAAGTAAAGGAGACCGGGGCAGTGCAAAATTGGCTTACAGTGCCTCCATTTATCACACAATTATAACCCATAACCATATTAATGCCTTCATGAATGCAGCCAGACCGTGGTTGACTGTCAGCATGCTGATTCGTGGATTGCTTGAGCTTTTCAGTAATTAGTGGTCTGGAAGCCATTTAATGTATGGACGCATGTGGAGAGTAGAAGCAGGAAGGGTAATTATTATTATGGGATATTTTTAGTTTATTCTCTCCCGGCATGTTATCCTGTATATGAGTTTGATATGTGGCCCAAGTTTGTTTGTTTGGTCACGGCTTTTTATGCTGCCATTACAGTCTGTTTGGATGAAATAATGTTTCAAACAGTATTGAATTTCTGCTTAAGTGCGTCAACCACTATTGCATGAAGTCCCTCGTTTTTACTATAATTTCTTACATATAATCAGGGGTTAAAGTGAGCCAAAACGGGCGGAACTTTGTTCCGTCAGTTCCACTTGGAGACGGAAAGCAGTTCTGTTTCCTCCGTCTCACCTAACTCGCTGAGTGCCACCGCCTCAGGTAGATTTTAGGTGCATGCTGAGATTGTGTAACCAGTGGGCTCCCGGCTCTCTCTCTCCACAGCGGCAGCTGGAGGCAGGAGCTAACTACTGAGCTCCGGCTTCCGGCTCTGTCAGTGTATGCTATGGGAGAGACGTCATAATGTCTCATAGTGCTGAGGAGCGGACGCCAGAAGGACCACAGCGGTCGGACGCGGGAGAGGGGCTTGATGAGTATGGTGGGTTTTTTGTTTTACATACAGTATGTGTGTGTATCTACTGTGGGCAAGCTACAGGGGGGCTAACTACTGGGGCAAACTACAAGGGGGCAAACTACTGTGGGGTTAAATAAATACAAGACGCAAGCTACTGGGGGCTAACTATTGGGGGCAAAGTACAAGGGCGCTAACTACTGGGGGAAAACTACAAAGGAACAAACTATTGGGGGGGGGGCTAAATATAAGGAGGCAAGCTACTGGGGGCAAAATTTATAGGAGGCAAGCTACTGGAGGCAAGCTACTGGGGGCAAGCTACTGGGGGGTTGACTACTGGGGGCAAAACTGCAAGAGGGCAAACTACTGGGGGGCTAAATACAAGGGGGCAAACAACAAGGGCGAAATCTACTGGGGGCAATCTGCAAAGGGCAAAGCTAATGGGGGCAAACTACAAGGGGGCAAACTACTGGGGGGGCTAAATACAAGGGTGCAAGCCAAGCTACTGGGGCAAACTACAAGTGAGCAAGCTATTGGGGCAAACTACAAGGGAGCGAGCTACTGGGGCAAACTACAAGGGAGCAAGCTACTGGGGCAAACTACAAGGGGGCAAACTACTGGGGGCTAAATGCAAGGAGGCAAACTGCAAGGGTGCAAGCTACTGGGGGCAAACTACAATTGGTCAAGCTACTAGGGCAAACTACAAGGGGGCAAGCTAATGGGGGCAAACTACAAGGGGGCAATCTACTAGGTGGGCTAAATACTGGGGGCAAACTACAAGGGGGGCAAACTACAAGGGGGGCAATCTGCAAGGGAGCATACTACTGGGGGGCTAAATACAAGGGGGCAAGCTACTGGGCAAACTACAAGGGAGCAAGCTAATGGGGGCCAACTACTGGGGGGCAGACTACAATGTGGCAAATTACTGGGGGGGCTAAATACAAGGGGGAAAACTACAAGGGGACAAGCTACTGGGGGCAAACTACAAGGGGTAAAGCTACTGGGGGCAAAGTACAAGGGGGCAAAATAAAATGGGGCAAAGTACTGGAGGGCTAAATACAAGGGGGCGAGCTACTGGGGGAAACTATTAGGAGGCAAACTACATGGGGATAACTACTAGGGGAAAACTACTGGGGGGCTAAATATAAGGGGCAAGCTACTGGGGACAAACTACAAAGGGGCAAGCTACTGGGGTGCTAAGTACTGGGGCACACTACTGGGGGACTAAATACAAGGGGGAGGCTACTGGGGGCAAACTACATGGGTGCAAGCTACTGGGGCAAACTACAAGGGAGCAAGCTACTGGGGGCAAACTACAAGGGGGAATGCTACTGGGTGCAAACTACATGGGGGCAAACTATAAGGGGGCAAACTACTGGAGGGCTAAATACAAGGGGGCAAACTACATTGGGGATAACTACTGGGGGAAAACTACAACGGGGCAAACTACTGGGGGGCTAAATATAAGGGGCAAGCTACTGGGGACAAACTACAAAGGGGCAAGCTACTGGGGGGCTAAATACAAGGGGGAAGCTACTAGTGGCAAACTACATGGGGGCAAGCTATTGGGGCAAACTACAAGGGAGCAAGCTACTGAGGGCTAACTATTGGGGGCAAACTACTGGGGGGGCTAAATACAAGGGTGCAAGCTAATGGGGACAAACTATAAGGAGGCAAGCTACTGGGAGCTAACTACTGGGGTCAAACTACAAGGGGGCAAACTACTGGGGGGCTAAATATAAGGGGAAATGTACTGGAGGATAAGTACTGGGGCAAACTACTGGTGGGCTTAGTACAAGGGGGGAGCTACTGGGGCAAACTACATGGGGGCAAGCTACTGGGGGCAAATTACAAGAGGGCTAACTACTGGGGGCAAACTAAAGGGGCACATTACTACCAGGGGCATTACTACTGGGGCACATTACTACTGGGGACATCACTTTTGGGGGCATAACTACAGGGGGCAATACTATTAGGGGGCATAGCTACAGTGATTAAACTACTGGGAGCATTTCTACAAGGTGGCATTACTACTGGGGACATTGTCACTGGGGGCTAAAATACATGGGGCAAACTACATGAGGACTAAACTACAGGTGCTAAACTGCTGGGGGCTTTACAACTGGGAGGCTAAACTAAAGGGGGGGGGGGGTAAACTACTGGTATCATAACTGCAGGGGCATTACCACTGGGGTCTAAACTACTGGGGGCATAACTACTGGGGCTAAACTACAGGGGGCTAAATGACTGGTGCATTACTACAGGCAACATTACTACTGGGGTCAATACTACACAGGGGCATTACCATTAAGGGCATTACTAATAGGGGCACTACTAATGAGGGCATTGTAAAGGGGGCACTTTATAAGGGGCATCACTCCTGAGGACATAAGGGGCACTACTACTAGGGGTATTGCATATGGGGCACCACTACTATGGTATCTATATAAGGGGCACTACTACTGGGGGCATTGCATAAGGGGCACCACTACTATGGGCTCTATATAAGGGGCACTACATATAGTTGTCAATAGGTATGAAACCATTATTTCAGCTGGTGCATTATAATGTGCACTGCTTAATATAGAATACAGGTTGAACCCGATGGGGTTTTTGCCTCTTTTCAGCCTCATTAACTATGTTACTATGTTACTACCACTGTGGGCACTACCAGTACAGTGGACATTGCATAAAGAGCAATACTACTGTGGGCATTGTATAAGGGGTGCTACTGCTGTGGGCATTGTGTGTTATGGGTTGCTACTGCTGTGGGCATTATGGGGGTCATTCCGTGTTGATCGTTCGCTGCCAATTTTTGCTGCGCAGCGATCAGATGAAAAAACGGTACTTCTGCGCATGCCCCAGGAAATGTGCACGCGTGACATACAGGTAAAAAGCCCTTTGTGGTTGTGCTCATGTTCTAGCAAAGTTTTTGTTCGCACTGGCGGCCGCTAGAAGATTGACAGGAAGGGAGCGTTACTGGGTGTTAACTGACCATTTTCAGGGAGTGTTTGCAAAAAAGGAGGCGTGTCTGATAAAATGCAGGCGTGGCTGGGCGTTCGCTGGGCGGGTGTATGACGTCAAATCCGGACACGAATAGGCTGAAGTGCTCGCAAGCGCTGAGTAGGTTCAGAGCTACTCTGAAACTGCACAAACTGTTTTTGTAGAGCTCGGCTGCACATGTGTTTGCACTTCTGCTAAGCTAAAATACACTCCACAGTGGGCGGCGGCATAGCGTTTGCATGGCTGCTAAAGCAAGCTAGCGAGCAATAAACTCGTAATGACCCCCTATGTGTATTAGGGGTGCTACTTCTGTGGGCATTATTACTGTTGTGTGACCACACTCCTTTCTTTTTGAGACCACGCCCCTTTTTTGTGGGGGGGGGGGGCGCAATACCTTCATTGCATGGGTGCCAGGAGGGGGGGGGGGGTAGTTCCACCTCCTCTCTAAGACCACTTTAAGCACTGCATATAATTATCCCTGCACCCGTTTTCCATCCTGCAGTAACACCACCTCTCTGTCCCCATGCTATAAGAAAGCTGTCTGCGAGAAGTCTGGCCCTAAAACCTCATAATCACTGCTAAAACCTCTTCTCTCTATCACTGGCATTGTATCTCGCACTGATAATCCATTTCCATCTACAATGGCACCCTTACTTCTGCTCTGGACCCTGTTGGACTGGATGTCACTTCAAACAGGTCACAAAACTGTGACTCAGCTTTGGTATTCCAAATGCACCAGATAAAACCAGAGAGATATCAAACATTGAACAACTCAAACATTGAATGTAAAGGTGCACCAAAGTAAGCCATTTCCAAAATAAAAAATGTAGGCCTTTGCAAGACATTTCAAAATGGAAAGCACACAAGCACACACATCATAGAACATGGATCATAGAACAGACATTCCAGAACACTATTGCAGTTCCAGAAACTACTAAATGCCGGTTTAAAGCCTCTTGCCACAGCTTTCAAATGATGAGAATTTTGTGGAACTAGAAAATATTCCATTGAAGTATTTCACAATGTCTGATGGATCACAATGTACAGACAAAAGTCACGGAGCCAGGTAGGATGCCAGTCAGCCGGCTTGTAGATGTGTGCCAGACAGAGGCGGAACTACAGCCAGTGCAACCAGTGCGTTGCACTGGGGCCCGCCACTGTCCAGGGGCCCAAAGCATGTAATGAGTCAAACTGACTCATTACATGCCGCTGTGTGCTGCGGGCAACAGCTACCCACAGCACACAGCCGACCGGACAGGAGAGAAGAACAACGCAGCGGCACGGGGGAGAAGGAGGAGGAGGGAGGTGGAGGAGGGAGCCGCAGTAGCGCTTTACTACTGGTTGAGGCACTGCTGCTGCTGGCCCTCTCCTTCACTATAGGCTGTCTTCCGAGAACAGCCTATAGTAAAGCAGAGGGGCAGCAGCAGCAGCGCCTCCACCAATAACACAGCGCTGCTGCGGCTCCCTCCTCCACCTCCCTCCTCCTCCTTCTCTCCTGCGCGGGAATCGTGACCAGAAGCTGCACCGAGGAGCCTGAGCCAGCGGAGAGGGTAAGTATAATTCTATCTTTCTTTCTTTCTTTCTTTTTTTCTTTCTTTCTTTCTTTCTTTCTTTCTTTCTTTCTTTCTTTCTTTCTTTCTTTCTTTCTTTCTTTCTTTCTTTCAAAAGGGGGACTGTCTGCCGCAATGTGTAAAAATGGGTAATCTGCCTGCCGCAATGTGTAAAAAGGGGGAATCTGCTTGCCGTAATGTATAAAAAGCGAGAATTTGCTTGCCGCTATGTGTAAAAAGGGGGAATCTGCTTGCCGCAATGTGTAAAAAGGGGAATCTGCTTGCCGCAATGTGTAAAAGGGGGGAATCTGCCGTACATAATGTGTAACAAGGGGCAATCTGCCTGACGTAATGTGTAAAAAGGGGGAATTTGCCTGGCGTAATGTGTAAAAAGGGGGAATTTGCCTGGCGTAATGTGTAAAAAGGGGGAATCTGCCTGCCGCAATGTGTAAAAAGGGGGATGCTGTCTACTGTAATGTGTAACAAGGGCGCGCTGTCTGCCGTAATGTGTAACAAGGGGACGCTCTCTGCTGTAATGTGTAACAAGGGCAGGCTGTCTGCCATTATGTGTAAAAAGTGTATGCTGTCTGCCGCTATGTGTAACAAGGGCACGCTGTCTGCCGTTATGTGTAAAAAGGGTACGCTGTCTGCCGCTATGTTTAACAAGGGCACGCTGTCTGCCGTTATTTGTAAAAAGTGTATGCTGTCTGCCGCTATGTGTAACAAGGGCACGCTGTCTGCCATTATGTGTAAAAAGGGGACGCTGTCTGCCGTTATGTTTAAAAAGGGGGACGCTGTCTGCCGTAATGTGTAAAAAGGGGAACGCTGTCTGCCGTTATGTGTAAAAAGGGGGACGCTGTCTGCCGTTATGTGTAAAAAGGGGGACGCTGTCTGCCGTAATGTGTAAAAAGAGGAATCTGTCCGCCGTAAGTTGTAAAAGGGTCTCTACCTGGTGTAGTGGTGCTACTGATCAGCATAATTTGAATAATGGAGACTACTGTGTACCGTTTTATGAATTGGTATTATTTTGTGGCCACACCCCTTCCCCACGAAGCCACGCCAGTATGTATTTTTGTGCGCGCCTACGGCGTGCACTGCCCCTGTTTGCATGTAGGGGTGGGGCTCCGATGCAGTTTCTTGCACACAGTGCTAAAATGCCTAGTTACGACACTGTTGCTAGGTATCCATTTCTCTGGCCCTGAGCAGGTCCCCCTCACCAGATCCTCTCCAGGGGTGAGGGGGTGGACTTGGATGGGATGGGGGGCCCAAAGCATTTTGTTGCACCTGGGCCCACCGCTCGCTAGTTCCGCCACTGGTGCAAGAGGTGGAGCTCATGCAAATTGTGCCTCCAGCTAGCAAGTGACAAACACAAGACTGTTCCTGCTTGTCTCTTAGGCAGATAGGAGTCGGTGTGCAAAATCCAGACAGGGCATCAGAAGGGACTGGCAAGCAGGCAGGTAGGCCGCTGATGCTTTTGGCTAAGATCAAGTGTAGTACTGTATCTATTCTCATAAATTTAATCTCTGATACGCCCACTATCTGGAGGCCATATATTAAATGAATTTTTAGAACAGGGAGATGGGAAAAGAGCTTGCTATGTCCACTCCATGCTTTATCCACATATTGCAGTACTTCCACGACCAGTGCACCTTTCCTGTTCTGTAATCCAAAAATAGACAATTGCTGCTTTTTATCTTTAAGTGTGCTTGCATGCCCATTTTGCAATGTCTCGCACAACCTAAATTTGTCTGTCCCCAGTGCTGCTTGTGCAGTGGTGACGGGTGTCCGGTGCTGGGACCATGCATTGGTTCCCTGCACCGGACCAGAAGCGGCCAATGGGAAGCACTGGATGCAGCATTTCAAATCCAGCACCAGCCAATCACGGACGGCCGTGGCGAGACAATTAGTGCTCGCCACTTCATGGGCCCCGCCCCCATGATGGCAGATGCCACCTAGACCTGGAGAAGTGTGGACGCCGCAGAGGAAGAGGAGCAGCGCAGCAGGCCACACGGAAGAGCGTGAAGTGTTCCTGAGGCCGCGGAAGAGGCCAGAAGACGCCGGGCACACCAAAGAAGATGTCCATTGTTGGCTGGACGTGGAGAAGAGGTGATGGCGCTGCTGGCCAGGATGGGACAGCGGCAGAAGAGTGAAGGACCACACCGGAGAGGTCACCAAGGGTGGAAACCAAAAGATCTGACGAAGCTCCTCCCGGTGCCTCTCCCACCGGGACTGGTAGGCCCTTGGAGATGGCATCTGTCACCCTCCCCTCTCCTCCCTAGTCCATCAGGGATCGGGCATTAGGCCCGTGGGGGATAAATCAGGCCTCAGGCCTGTGGGCGCAGTAGGCAGGCACTAGGCACGGGGCCAATAGCAGGCATTAGACCTGTGCCTGTAATAGAGGGCATTAGGCCCTAGTGTAAGTGTGGCCCATTAGGGAATATGGTGACCCTGGGCATTAGGCTCAGGTCACCCAGCAGGCCCCATGATAGGCCGGAACCAGGCTACATAAACGTTGGAAAAGGTTGACTTGGAGTTACAACTCCTCTTTTAGTGTACTATACTCTATATTAGGACTGTATAATCAAATAATTTACTCAGTCTGCATCTCTTTGCACCAACCAAAAGCAGGTTTAAATTATGCTTGATACCTACCTTGCTGGCAAAATAGATATTGTTAAGTAAAGGAGACTGTGACAGTGTAAAATTACCTTACAGTGCCTCCATTTATCACACAATAATAACAAATAACCATAATAATGCCTCCATGAATGCAGCCAGACGGTGTAATGACTGTCAGCATACTGATTGGTGGATTGCTTGAGTTTTTCACCAATAAGAGTGCTGACAGCCATTTAATGTATGGACACATGTGGAGAGTAGATGCAGGAAGGGTAATTATTATTATGTTGTTTTTTTTATTTATTCTCTCCTGGCATGCTATCCTGTAAATAAGCTTGAGTTGTGGCCTCAGTTTATTTGTGTGGTCACGGCTTACAATACTGCCATTAAGTCGGCCCTGGTTGCAGTTGCCACTGCTGCCATTACAGTCTGTTTGGATGAAATTATGTTTGAAACAGTCTTGAATTTCTGCTTAAGTGTGTCCAACCACTATTGATGAAGTCCCTCTTTTTTACTATAATTTTCTAGCATATAATTATCCCTGCACCCATTCTCCATCCTGCAGTAACACCACCTCTCTGACCCCATGCTATAAGAAAGCTGTCTGTAAGAAGTCTGGCTCTAAAACCTCATCATCACTGCTAAAAACTCTTCTCTCTACCACTGCCATTGTATCTCGCCCTGATAACCATTTCCATCTACAATGGCTCCCTTACTTCTGCTCTGGACTCTTTTGGACTGGATGTCACTTCACACAAGTTGCAAAACTGTGACTCAGCTCTGACATTTCAAATGCACCAAATGAAACCAGAAAGATGTGGGGTGGGGGTGGGGGGGACCTGGACTGCACTGCACATCCTATTACTAAAGATATCAAGAGGTGCTATCATGCTGAGGCTTCTAATACTATCAGTGTCGGACTGGGGCATGAAGGGCCCACCGGAGGTGCAGGAGGTAGGGGCCCATGTTTTGGGGGTGGCCAGTCTCCAGATGGGGTTAGCAAGCTGCCACGGAGACTTGACTAAATATAAGAGAGTGCATAGGCTGGGCCCCTTGATAAATATATACTTTACAGTTTAATTATAAGCATATAGTATAAGTATTATACATATGTATAATGTATAATTCTAGTGCACAGTCTGGAATTTGATCACTAGAGGAGGAGGTGGGCCCCCAGGCAGTGGGCCCAATGGTGGTTTCCCCTGTGCCCCTATGGGCCAGTCCAACCCTAAACACTATGCTGGAGGAAGAGAGATGCAGATGCACACTCTTAGCACTAAGAACACTGATAGTAAAAATAATTTTAATAAACCCTCACAATTAACATGGAGTATAATTGAAGTTCTTAGCACACATTTGGGCAAATATGCGGGCCCATGTACCGCGGCCAGGTGACTTCTTCACATGGGTCCCTAACATTCCTGATACTATCACACTGTATACATTTATTCAAGACTTACCTCTAAATAGGGCCTTATCAGTGTGTGATCTGAAATGCAGGAATCAAGCTAATTAAACACCTGATGGTGAATGGGAGGAGTGCCAATAGCACTGAGCATGATAGCACCTCTTGATATCTTTAGGGATCTTGATATCACTTCGGGCTCCATGCCTGACTTTGCTTGACACAAGGTTACTAAAGGGAGTAGTTGTTGACGTGGGTAGTGAAAGTACTATCCCTGGGCCTTACTTCTCCTCCTGACATCAAGGGTCCTTTAGCTACTTGTATGTAGCATCATCCTGCAGTGAATGGGTATCGGGTCGCATTGACCTGGCTTACCCGTTTACACTGCACCACGACCAGGGTCCTTCCTGGTACCTGTCTATCCCTTACAGACCTGAGCCAGAAATGCTATCAAGACTTTTAATCTTTCTTAAAAAAAGTGCATAGTCTGGGTGCAAATATAAGGGGAAAAGCGGTGCACTCACTATTGATATTTCCACCAAGAGAATTTGTAGTGTAATCCAAATTACTAAACAGATGTAGCCCTGTATTTCCTACATGAACATTCTATGTTTAGCTTGTGGCCTAAGGTGATACTTTATTACATATTGTATCCACTAATGTTTTAACAGAATAGTAACAATTGTATAACACTATTTATTGTTTCCCATTTGCATCATATTGTCCCCAATTCATGCAGGTGTCATTCTCAATGCTAAAGCTACTCACAATATGACAACTGATGCCTGCCATCTAAATGTATTCTTAATGCATTAATAATCAAATGATAAACCTGTCATTCTGAATCTTACATTATATGCAGATCTATTGATCTATGTTGTTTGTTACTATAATTATTTAGGAGTATTGCACAATGTTGGTGTCTCAGGCCTTGCACCTGTAGTCGCACACTTGTACACAAGGGGAATGGCGGGCTTACACATAGAAACATAGAATTTGATGGCACATAAACTCTTGGCTCATCTAGTCTACCCTTTCTAATGAGACAGAAGGGGTGCCGGCTGATGAGACAGAAGGGGTGCCGGTTGATGAGACAGAAGGGATACCGGCAGATGAGACAGAAGGGGTGCCGGCTGATGACAGAAGGGGTGCCGGTTGATGAGACAGAATGGGTGCCGGCTGATGAAACAGAAGGGGTGCCTGCTGATGAGACAGAAGGGGTGCCGGCTGATGAAACAGAAGGGGTGCTGGCTGATGAGACAGAAGGGGTGCAGGCTGATGAGACAGAATGGGTGCCGGCTGATGAGACAGAATGGGTGCCGGCTGATGAGACAGAAGGGGTGCCTGCTGATGAGACAGAAGGGGTGCCGGCTGTTGAAACAGAAGGGGTGCTGGCTGATGAGACAGAAGGGGTGCTGGCTGATGAGACAGAAGGGGTGCCGGCTGATGAGACAGAATGGGTGCCGGTTGATGAAACAGAATGGGTGCCGGCTGATGAAACAGAAGGGGTGCCTGCTGATGAGACAGAAGGGGTGTCGGCTGATGAAACAGAAGGGGTGCCGGCTGATGAGACAGAAGGGGTGTCGGCTGATGAGACAGAAGGGGTGCCGGCTGATAAGACAGAAGGGGTGCCGGTTGATGAGACAGAAGGGGTGCCGGTTGATGAGACAGAAGGGATACCGGCAGATGAGACAGAAGGGGTGCCGGCTGATGACAGAAGGGGTGCCGGTTGATGAGACAGAATGGGTGCCTGCTGATGAAACAGAAGGGGTGCCTGCTGATGAGACAGAAGGGGTGCCTGCTGATGACAGAAGGGGTGCCGGTTGATGAGACAGAATGGGTGCCGGCTGATGAAACAGAAGGGGTGCCTGCTGATGAGACAGAAGGGGTGCCGGCTGATGAAACAGAAGGGGTGCTGGCTGATGAGACAGAAGGGGTGCCGGCTGATGAGACAGAATGGGTGCCGGCTGATGAGACAGAATGGGTGCCGGCTGATGAGACAGAAGGGGTGCCTGCTGATGAAACAGAAGGGGTGCCGGCTGATGAGACAGAAGGGGTGCCGGCTGATGAGACTGAAGGGGTGCCGGCTGATGAGACTGAAGGGGTGCCGGCTGATGAGACTGAAGGGGTGCCGGCTGATGAGACTGAAAGGGTGCCGGCTGATGAGACAGAAGGGGTGCCGGCTGATGAGACAGAAGGGGTGCCGTCTGATGAGACTGAAGGGGTGCCGGCTGATGAGACAGAAGGGGTACCGGCTGATGAGACAGAAGGGGTGCCGGCTAATGAGGCAGAAAGGGTGCCTGATGATGAAACAGAAGGGCTGCTGGCTGATGAGTCTGAAGGGCTGCTTGCTGATGAGTCTGAAGGGCTGCTGGCTGATGAGTCTGAAGGGGTGCCTGATAATGAGACAGAAGGGCTGCTGGCTGATTAGACAGAAGGGGTGCCGGCTGATGAGACTGAAGGGGTGCTGGCTGATGAGACTGAAGGGGTGCTGGCTGATGAGACAGAAGGGGTGCCGGCTGATGAGACAGATGGGTGAGTAGCAGAAAGAAAAGAAGGTGAATGTTAAGGGGTAAATTTACACTAACATCTAAAACAGAGTATTGGTGATGTTGCCCACAGCAACCAGTAAGATGCTGGCTATCATTTCTCTATTGCCTATTAGAAAATGATAGACAGCATCTGATTGGTTGCTATGGGCAACTTCACCAAATCTCTGTTTTAGAAGCTTTAGTAAATTTACCCCTAAGTCATGACGAGGAGCTCACTAGGGCTTGAGATGAGAGATAAAGCAGACAGAAGGGGTGTTGGCTGAGAGATCTAGAGATACAGAAAGGGACTGGATGGGGCTAGGGAAACAATGCAGGGCCATAGAGAAAGAAGGGTTGTGGCTGGAAAGACAGTAGAGTGATGACTGGTTAGACCGGGGGAAGACTGGGTAGCTGGGGAGAAAAGTGTGTTTGTTGGGGGGGCTTTTGAGACAGAAAGATGTGGCCTGTCTGAGGATACAGAGTGGGGGTTGCTTGATGGTGAGAGAGATGGAGAGGGGCTGTCAGAGGAGAGAAAAGGGGGAGGTGATGGCTGTAGAGACAGAAGAGAGCTGACAGCAGCTAGATGGGTACTGGAGAGCTGGAGAGACAGAGGGCTGAGAGTAGTAATATCTGCTACACACCCTTTCTCAGCAGAGCTGTAGGCACACGACATGCCCTGTAGGGGGCACATTTGTGTCTAGTGACTATGTAATCCTGTGCGATTTACACATCACCTCTCCCTGTCTCTTTCATATGGGGTATGTGTTTGTGCTGATATCTAATGTGCAGGGTTATCTAATTGCTTTATTTTAGTGAGATTCGCATTGTATGGCTGGAAGAACTGAGTACACAATGACCCGTGATTGTGCTGCTGGTCCCCACCTTTGTGTACTGTAAATCCTGTGCCCCCTCCCAACGTGTGGATCCTCTTCCTGCTGAGGGAGCAGGGCATGTTCCCAACACCTTCCCTACAGTACACCTCCAGTACAGGTTCTCACTCACACAGACTATCTGATCGTATGATGAAATCTGTACTACAGGCTAAACCCAGGTATACAGGAAATGATGGTCACCCTGCAGTCTAGAGATGGACACGCAGGAGAAGCCTCAGGTCTCCGCAGAGACTGCTGACCATCACAGGCAAGTTCACATTCACACCTAGAGAAGTGATATTTCAAAATGAGAAAGGGGGGATGGGAGGGAACCAGCAGCTCCATAGAGACAGTGATGTCATATTTACCATGTAATAGGGACACGCGTATCATTAGACACATGGACGCTGCTATTCAATCAGTGTATGTTTGGGGGGTGAGATCTGTAGGAAAGCTCCAATATATGTATCAGGAGGATTTGGACTCGAAATGTTGTCCCTATTGAAACAGTTTCACAAAGAACAGGAAGTGACGCTAGAAATGACCCCGCCCTCATAGCACAGAGGTTTTCTTCTAAGTCCGCCCAAACATTATAAGAGGAGGATCTCAGGGCAGTGACATAACAGTCAGAGGTTTCTCTTTGTGGTATAGTTACAGCAGTGATCAGGAAGTAACATGTCAGGCAGAGGTAAAGGTGGAAAGGGGCTCGGGAAAGGAGGCGCTAAGCGTCACAGGAAGGTGCTGCGGGATAACATCCAGGGCATCACAAAGCCTGCTATCCGCCGTCTAGCACGGAGAGGAGGCGTGAAGCGCATCTCTGGCCTCATCTACGAGGAGACCCGCGGGGTGCTGAAGGTGTTTCTGGAGAACGTGATCCGGGACGCCGTCACCTACACCGAGCACGCTAAGAGGAAGACTGTCACCGCCATGGATGTGGTCTATGCTCTCAAGCGCCAGGGACGCACTCTGTATGGCTTCGGAGGCTAAACACTGAGGCGCATCTAATACCATCACCCGCACACAAAGGCCCTTTTCAGGGCCGCCCATCTCTTCTATGAGAGAGCTATAACCATGCGCCAGTATTACTCTACACTGCTTCTCCTGACTATACACCGGGGAGAGAACCTTATTTGTATTAGGTTGCGGTCTATCCGCTCTCCATGTATGTAATAATAAAGCTGATATACGGCCACCATTTATATTCTGCAACTACTGTAGGTATCAGTGGTGCTCCATAGACTTGCACAGGCTGTGCAGATTGTTCTAAAGGTGTATGTTCTATTCTGGTGCGGGTTCTGTAATCGTGTTTCTATGATGTCTACATAGTATTAGCTACTGTAACTAGTATTGCTCAGATGAATAGGAGTAACTACAACAGGAGACAGACTGCTATGGGGATGTATAATTAGGTATCTGCATTAAAACCAATGGTACCTTTTGGGCGCTGCTAGATAACAAGATCTCTGTGTTTTAATAGACCCACAGCTGTGAGGAGGAATGTGTGATCTCCTATAGATATAACCCTAAGAAAATCTTCAGAAGAAATCTACCATAAAAATAAGCGCTGGAAGGAAAAAAAATAAAATAAAAAGTTATTCAATAAAATTATCAATTCTTTAAAATATCATTATTTCAAATCGGTGCCAACACCAAAGTGAACTGTTTTGTCTTTTATATCGATTGATTTGATGTTTGCACCGGGTTGTTATTGATTGTATAGTTTTACGCTCGCAACTCTCTACAGATTTTCGTCTTCTCAGCGCTGAGTTCCTTTTGTCAATTGAATGTAAGAAATCCCTGTTCTCTTCAAAGACACAAAAAAAATCCTTGGTCTGGGGAGGGGAACTACTATATTTTGTGGAAGTGAAAAAATAATAGTAAAATATATCCTTCATATGGACTCAGAATTGAGAGGAATAACTCTGCTGTTTGCCCCAGTAACATAGATCATTACATGATCATAGCACTATACTGTGTGATCACCGGGACATTACACCTCTAATACATGAGACCTGGTCAAGGCGAAATAAATGTAATAGCTGCAGAGTTGGAAGCTGAGCTGCAGCGGTATGAGCCGATGAGCTATAAGCGGAAATACATTATATATACACATTGTATCCAATGCCCTGTTACATCCTCCTACACAATGTGTACATTATTAACTAAAGAACTAAACTGACTTGGATACATCTGGCTGGTGTATTTCCAGCTCACACTGAAAAATAAATTGCGCAGTCCGGCTAAAGTGGTTAAATTATATATAGGACAATCAACGCCTTCTCATGTCGATTTTTGTAACAATTATCTGCTACTAGAAATGGCGGTTTTTTTCCCATAGTTCAAACGGTTATTTAAAACCAATCGGTGGAGGCGGCGTTATCCAATCAGGGTGCAGCATTGTGTATAAATAGGTTTGCATGTAGCCATTTCTCTCATTGTTATAGCTGTACAGTAGTATTTGCAGTTGCTTCTTGTGAAATATGGCCAGGACCAAGCAAACAGCGCGGAAGTCCACCGGTGGGAAAGCTCCCCGCAAACAGTTAGCCACCAAAGCCGCCCGGAAAAGTGCCCCAGCTACTGGCGGCGTGAAGAAGCCTCACCGCTACCGTCCCGGGACTGTTGCTCTCAGAGAGATCCGCCGCTACCAAAAATCCACCGAACTGCTGATCCGCAAGCTGCCCTTCCAGCGTCTTGTGCGGGAGATCGCCCAGGATTTCAAGACCGACCTGCGCTTCCAGAGCTCCGCCGTCATGGCCCTACAAGAGGCCAGTGAGGCTTATCTGGTGGGGCTGTTCGAGGACACCAACCTGTGCGCCATCCACGCCAAGAGGGTGACCATCATGCCCAAAGACATCCAGCTGGCCCGTAGGATCCGAGGGGAGAGGGCATAGATACTCGGCACCCCTATATATGCAGCAACACAAAGGCTCTTTTCAGAGCCACCAAATCTTCCTATAAACTAGCTGAATCATAAACCTATAAATGTCTGAGCAACATCCAGTTGTGACGAACCCTCCGCGCTACAACTGACTGGACAAATCTAATACATGTATACGTTATGATGAAGAAATAAACAAAAGCCAGAGGGATAAAGAAATGTTACACAGTATGTATGAAATAATTCCATGACGGACAGAGCACAGTGTTCCCGATACATCGCCTTGGAGAATTGCTGCTTTTCCAGCATGTCTCCTGCAGTGAGGAGCGCACGGATAGAGGATATAGTTCTCATTGCGCCGTGTGATAAGATAGATCACTCGCACACAAAGCCGAGCTTAGGTAGGAAATCCCGGCTATATACGATCAGTGCACGTCCCAGAAAAGCTGAAGGGGCCTCAATGGCAGAATGCAGTGATAGCAGAGGGAACATTTATACTTTCACTGGACTAAACCACAATAGATAAGAGCGCCGAAAGTGGGAGCATCGTAACATTAGCAAATTATATAGCAGCTAAAGCTCATACATGTGTATAATACAGAATGATCCTGTTCCCTGCACCGCCGTCTGTGAATGAAGTGTGGTTAATAAAAGCGCGGCTATCGATACAGCAATGACAATGGCAGTACACACAGCTCTCTTGGGAAGACGTGGGTGGCTCTGAGAAGAGCCTTTGTGTTGTGTGTCAGGTACATATCGGTTCTGTGGTGGAAGCTGCCAGCATCACGTTACTTGCTCTTGGCCGATTTGTGGCTCTCAGTCTTCTTGGGCAGCAATACAGCCTGGATGTTGGGCAGAACGCCTCCCTGGGCGATGGTCACCCCACCGAGCAGCTTGTTGAGCTCTTCGTCGTTGCGTACAGCCAGCTGCAGGTGGCGGGGGATGATGCGGGTCTTCTTGTTGTCGCGGGCTGCGTTTCCGGCGAGCTCCAAAATCTCAGCCGTCAGATACTCCAGTACCGCGGCCAGATAGACCGGTGCACCGGCTCCCACCCGCTCGGCATAATTACCTTTCCTCAGCAGACGGTGAACTCGACCGACTGGGAACTGGAGACCGGCACGGGATGAGCGAGTCTTTGCCTTAGCACGGGTCTTGCCGCCTTGTTTCCCTCTTCCAGACATGCTTGTGAGGTTCAATGAAATAACAAAAAAAAACCCCTCTATTTCAACTGAAAGAAATATCTCCAAAACATCCACATCCTCTTACATATATACTAGAAGCGACATGCTGCTTGCTCTGTGATTGGTCTGCTTACAAGCAGACCAATTGCAGCTCAACTTCATCCACAGGCCAATCCGCAAAAAGAAGGGTGGGGTTACGATGCGTAACAGTGTCACATGACACTTCTACCCAATAGTGTAGCTTGCATTGGTGATACCTCGTTTGCATAAGATGCCTATAAATACAACAGATGTGGTAAGCAGACACACAGATTTTCTGCATTGTGCTGTACAAAAACGCTAGAATGCCTGACCCACCGAAGTCTGCTCCGGCGCCCAAGAAAGGCTCTAAGAAAGCGGTGACCAAGACCCAGAAGAAGGATGGGAAGAAGCGTAGAAAGAGCAGGAAGGAGAGTTACGCTATTTACGTCTACAAGGTGCTGAAGCAGGTGCACCCTGATACCGGCATCTCTTCCAAGGCTATGGGTATCATGAACTCCTTTGTCAATGACATCTTTGAGCGCATTGCGGGGGAAGCTTCCCGCCTGGCTCACTACAACAAGCGCTCCACCATCACCTCCCGGGAGATCCAGACCGCAGTACGTCTGCTGCTGCCGGGAGAGCTGGCCAAGCACGCCGTGTCCGAGGGCACCAAGGCCGTCACCAAGTACACCAGCGCCAAGTAGTTTCCCTTCCTTCTCCGATCCATCAACACAAAGGCTCTTTTAAGAGCCACCCACCTCCTCTCTAATCGGGCTGTGACTATGATGGTTTGTGCGGTGTCTACTTGGCTGGATCACAGTACCCCAGGGGCTGTATAGACTGAGTCTTGCAGTTTATAATTGTTGTTCCTACAGAACCGGTTTCTCTATATTCCTTACATTAGAAAAGTTCCTTGTAGGTGCTGACAGAAAACAGCCATACTCTGCCCGTGTAGTTGTAGAACTGGAAAATTATTTGCTCTGATTAAAATGTTACAAAGTATCTTTTTACACTAACAATTTGTGCCAGTATTATGATCACTCTGCATCTCGGATACACACAGTTGGAGATAATTACTGCAAGACGACCTGTGTCAGCATATTCCAATAATTGCAGAAATAGCACCAGGGCGCAAACTCCGGCGTTACTGCGGTTCTATTGTTCCCAGTTAGTTTCATGAGAACAGGATCCATTTAGATGTATCAATGTGTTTAGTGATGACACCACGTGATTCCTGTGTAGGCACACCTGCTCTGAGTGCTCCTTATACTGGAATAACAGTAACACCGCTTCCAGGGTTATTTGTGCAGCAGTGACCTGGATAGAGACTCGGCTGAGTATAGTAGCTGCAGCGCTCAGGCTTATATTGAGCTGGCCCCATATACAATACCACATGCAGATAAGTGGCGCATTATACAGTGATATAAAAGGGACCAACAACTGTAATGCCGGAGCGCTTATCAATGCGGAGCTTTAACCAGAATAACCAAACCCAGGCGCCAGGAATACTGCTAGCCGTCACATAGGGCCCAGGCACAAGCGGCAATGTCGGTGGGAGAATGGGAGAGAGGAGTTTTTTTCAGGCTGCGATTTGAATTGCTGACTCCGGCGAATATATTTTTTCCCCTCCCGCCGATTTCTGCTCTGCTGTCATTTGTCCATTTTGAATAATCTCCCTCCTATCCCAAGGCGGCAGTGTAGGTTTCATTACAATGTATCCACCGAGAAACACGCTATTTATCATTTTAGAGAGATGAAATGTCACTACTTATCAAGAAATGCTTCTATGTATCGTTCTTCCTTTACCATAATTGTATATTTAGACGTGAGGTAAATAAGATTCCTTCCCTTTGTACTCTGGGAACATAAAGCCTAATTAGATGGTCTGAACAGGACCTGCTTTGTGACGGTGTGGCAGAGGAAACGAGATATCAGCTGCCGCTGTGTGAGGCGAGCTTGTGTAGTGTAGATAAGCGCGGGTGACTGGCGTATCTTGGGTAACACGATCTTTCTCCTGCTCTCTGTACCACGGCTCAGCAGACACATTGCTTATGTAGCGTGTGATTAGCGCTGAACACTGTCATACTGAGCAGCGCTGCAATACATCTACCTCCTGTACTCATTATACAGCTGCCACGCATAGAAATAACCCGTCCAGTACTAGCAGCGTCTGATCGTAGGAATAATAGCTCTCTGCTGCTGGCATGAATAATGTCTATGCGAATTCTAGTTTAGTCTACTGATTAGACCACTGCCTGTCTGAGACAATTCAATGGAGACCTTAGGAACTTACATGAAACAAATTGCATGATGGGTATAACGACCTTCATGCGCCGAGATACTGTATCTGCCCTATAATACCGCCACCATTGTTATTCTCTCAGAGACAATAAATCATTCAAATCTGGCGACTATTATTCACTCTACAGGTGACGTCGTGCGCCTACAGCTCTGCCTGGACAGGGTGGGTGGCTCTGAAAAGAGCCTTTGGGTGGGCTAACAAGGAAGCGAGGCGGTTCGGTGAGACCCATTTTAAATTTGAAATCCTTGAACACATACATAAAAAAATTCAAGTTCAAGATGGAATCGCTCAGGGCGGTTATTGCGAGCCTGGACGAGGGGGATTACATGGTATCCCTGGACATCAAGGATGCTTACTTGCATGTCCCCATTTACCATCCTCACCAGGAGTCCCTCAGATTTGTGGTACAGGATTGCCATTACCAATTCCAGACGCTGCCGTTTGGACTGTCCACGGCATCGATTGTATTTACCAAGGTTATGGCGGAAATGATGATACTCCTTCGAAAAAAGGGAGTTTTAATTATCCCGTACTTGGACGATCTCCTAATAAAAGCGAGGTCCAAGGAACAGTTGTTGGTGGGAGTAGCACTATCTCAGGAGGTGCTGCACCAGCACGGCTGGATTCTGAATATCCCAAAGTCACAGCTGGTTCCGACGACACGGCTACTGTTCCTGGGTATGATTCTGGGTACAGTCCAGAAAAAAGTGTTTCTCCCGGAGGAGAAAGCCAGGGAGTTGTCATCTCTAGTCAGAGACCTCCTGAAACCAAAACAGGTATCAGTGCATCGCTGCACGCGGGTCCTGGGAAAGATGGTGGCTTCTTACGAAGCAATTCCCTTCGGCAGGTTCCATGCCAGAATCTTTCAGTGGGACCTGTTGGACCAGTGGTCCGGATCGCATCTTCAGATGCATCGCTTGATAACCCTGTCTCCAAGAACCAGGGTGTCGCTACTGTGGTGGCTGCAGAGTGCCCATCTTCTAGAGGGCCGCAGGTTCGGCATACAGGACTGGGTCCTGGTGACCACGGATGCCAGCCTTCGAGGCTGGGGAGCAGTCACACAGGGAAGAAACTTCCAAGGACTATGGTCGAGTCAGGAGACTTCCCTTCACATAAATATTCTGGAACTAAGGGCCATCTACAATGCCCTAAGTCAAGCAAAATCCCTGCTCCTACACCAGCCGGTGCTGATCCAGTCAAACAACATCACGGCAGTCGCCCATGTAAATCGACAGGGCGGCACAAGAAGCAGGATGGCAATGGCGGAAGCCACAAGAATTCTCCGATGGGCGGAGAATCATGTACTAGCACTGTCAGCAGTGTTCATTCCGGGAGTGGACAACTGGGAAGCAGACTTCCTCAGCAGACACGACCTCCACCCGGGAGAGTGGGGACTTCATCCAGAAGTCTTCCAGATGCTGGTAAACCGTTGGGAAAAACCACAGGTGGACATGATGGCGTCCCGCCTCAACAAAAAGTTAAAAAGATATTGCGCCAGGTCAAGGGACCCTCAGGCGATAGCTGTGGACGCTCTAGTGACACCATGGGTGTACCAGTCGGTTTATGTGTTCCCTCCTCTGCCCTGAAAATATATGTTTCCAGGACGGCTGGAGTCAGAAAATCTGACTCGCTGTTTATCCTGTATGCACCCAACAAGCTGGGTGCTCCTGCTTCTAAGCAGTCTATTGCTCGCTGGATTTGTAGTACAATTCAGCTTGCACATTCTGTGGCAGGCATGCCACAGCCAAAATCTGTAAATGCCCATTCCACAAGGAAGGTGGGCTCATCTTGGGCGGCTGCCCGAGGGGTCTCAGCTTTACAACTTTGCCGAGCAGCTACTTGGTCAGGGGCAAACACATTTGCAAAATTCTACAAATTTGATACCCTGGCTGAGGAGGACCTGGAGTTCTCTCATTCGGTGCTACAGAGTCATCCGCACTCTCCCGCCCGTTTGGGAGCTTTGGTATAATCCCCATGGTCCTTACGGAGTTCCCAGCATCCACTAGGACGTTAGAGAAAATAAGAATTTACTCACCGGTAATTCTATTTCTCGTAGTCCGTAGTGGATGCTGGGCGCCCATCCCAAGTGCGGATGGTCTGCAATACTTGTAAATAGGTATTGTTAACTAAAGGGTTATTGTTGAGCCATCTGTTGAGAGGCTCAGTTGTTTTCATACTGTCAAACTGGATATAGTATCACGAGTTGTACGGTGTGATTGGTATGGCTGGTAAGAGTGTTACCCGGGATTCTAAATCCTTCCTTATTATGTCTGCTCGTCCGGGCACGGTGTCCTAACTGAGGCTTGGAGGAGGGTCATAGTGGGAGGAGCCAGTGCACACCAGGTAGTCATAAATCTTTCTAGAGTGCCCAGCCTCCTTCGGAGCCCGCTATTCCCCATGGTCCTTACGGAGTTCCCAGCATCCACTACGGACTACGAGAAATAGAATTACCGGTGAGTAAATTCTTATTATTTCACACACTGGCTGCATAGGGAGGGTTTTTTTCTTTTTTAGAGCAGTATAAATATATAAATTAATAATTAAAAATAAATGACCACTTGCCCATTGTTTTTGTTGGGAGGGTAGGGGGTGTGACCACGCCGCCTTTATAAAAAAATATAATTAAAACTAATATTTATGAGCAGCGCCACATGCAGTGGTGCCAAGAGGCGGGTAATCAGGTATTAATTACCCTGTCCCAGGCTGCTGGAGGGGCCTGACAGGGGAGTCCACATCCCCCTTCCCAAATATACTTACGCTTCGCGGTACTGGGCAGCGTCCTGTAGTGCACATGCGTCATGTTCCCAGATGTCACTGGGCAGATGGCGCCGTCGGCCGAAGAGGAGGGACCTGCTTCCCATTAAGCAACCTGGCCCCTTTGAATAAATTGCACACAATTAATACTTTAATTAATCATATCTTTCAGAGGTGTAGATACGCACCCAATTTAGGCCACACCGCATTACATTACTGGGGCCCAGCATTGCTTTCTACGCCCCTGTGGGGTGGGGCGCCGTTATATCCATTCCGGTTGGTAGAATTGGGTGCAGAACACCCAGACAAACTTATATGCTATGGGTGCCGAAATAGGACATCCTTAGATATCAGTACCAGGTCCCGGAATGGGGGGCAGACCATCTTAGATACCTGTTCCAGGTTCCGGAACAGGATGCATACCACCTTAAATAGCTGTTTCATGTGCCGGAATGGTGTGCAGGACACCCAGACAACCTTAGATAGCTGTTCAGGGAGCCGGAATAGGGCGCGGACCACCTTAGATACCTGTTCCGGGTGCCGGAACAGGGCTCAGACCATCTTAGACAACCGATCCGGATGCCGGAACAGGAGGCAGACCACCTTAGATAGCTGTTTCAGGTACCGGAATGGTGTGCGAGACACCCAGATAAACTTAGATAGCTGTTCAGGGTGCCGGAATAGGGCGCAGAACACCTTAGATACCAGTTCCGGGTTCCGGAACAGGGCTCTAACCATCTTAGACAACCGGTCCGGGTGCCGGAACAGGATGCAGACCATCTTAGATAGCGGTTTCATGTTCCGGAATGGTGTACAGAACACCCAGACAACCTTAGATAGCTGTTCATGGTGCCGGAATAGGGCGCAGAACACCTTAGATACCTGTTCCGGGTGCCGGAACAGGGCTCAAACCATCTTAGACAACTGGTCCGGGTGCCGGAACAGGAGACAGACCATTTTAGATAGCTGTTTCATGTGCCGGAATGGTGTGCAGGACACCCAGACAACCTTAGATAGCTGTTCAGGGTGCCGGAATAGGGCGCAGACCACCTTAGATACCTGTTCTGGGTGCCGGAACTGAGCTCTAACCGTCTTAGACAGCCGGTCCGGGTGCCGGAACAGGATGCCGACCATCTTAGATAGCGGTTTCATGTTCCGGAATGGTGTACAGAACACCCAGACAACCTTAGATAGCTGTGCAGGGTGCCGGAATAGGGCGCAGAACACCTTAACCGTCTTTGTTGTGATTAATGAAATGACAATTGGATGTGTATAGAGCAGATCTTAGGCCAGGTAGTGAGTGACAGACACAAGGCAGAGGTAGTCTTACTTGCTGGTGGTACCTGAGACCAGGGGCGGACTGGGAACAAAAAGCGGCCCTGGAAAAAATTGTACTAGTGGCCCCACATGGGCAGCACCAGAGGTGTAAGGTCTAGCCATGGGCCATGGCAGCAGCACCCTCCCCTGAAGACTTTCCAGATAGTGGGCATGTCCAGCATCAAGGGGGGAGTTAAAAGGAAATAAAATTAAATATTATGAGTACATTATATGATACACCTTCAGAATTTAGGAAACTATATCATTCTTTAGAAAGATATATTTTCTTGCTTATTACACCAACCGTATCCCAATCACTATTCACTCAATCTTATATGTCAGCCAAGCAGGCAGACAGAGCATACACTAGATCATCTGCAATCACAGGCTAAGTGGCAAAGTCATTTTCATATATGCAAATTATTTTGGAGCTTATTCATTATTTCTATAAATAGGACCACATGTCCTCAAACAAAACAGGCCCCACGGGTGCGTCGGCCCACCGGGAATCTTCCCTGTGGACCCTATGGCCAATCTGCCTCTGCCTGAGACCCCCTATTTATTCAGAGCCCTCACTAGACCATTCTCTACAAATGCCTAATTGCTGTCTGTTGTGTCTGTGAAATGGCTGAAAGTATAACCTGTAATAGAGTACACATTAGAAACACAGAATGTGACGGCAAATAAGAACTACTTGGCCCATCTAGTCTGCCACTTTTTTTTACCATATTTTTACCTCAAACCTTATTTGATCCAGTAGCTCCACACTTGCATATTTCCAGTGCTGTAATATCTGAGACCCCAGGCTGGTAACGTCACTATTAGCTGCCGCGTTATGGCACCAGTAGATAGTGTTAAGTGGGAAGCTATGAAATTTCACTTCACATCCAAGAATCTCATCAGAGGCCGATCCTGAGAAATGATCAGTGGTTTCCGGTTTTGTGGACATGTTTTAAAATATGCGTTTTCTATTTTCATTTGCATGCCACAAGGAGTTTTGCTGTAGATGTAAGATTAGACGTTTTGTAGGAGAAGTGGTGTGCGCTGATACCACCACCCCCTTCCCCCATGTATGAAGGAGGACAAGTGTGCTATGTGCCCCATCTAAGGGGTGTGGCATCTGCCAGGTGGGAGGGGCTAGGGGTGTGGCATCTGCTGTGTGGGAGTAGCTAGGGTGTGGCACCCATGGGGGGTGAGTTCCACCACCTCTCTAGGACCACTTTAAGCACTGCCCCAATGCATGCTGAAGTTCTGATTATTCTCAGTCCTAAAGCTTCCCATAATATATAAATAACTAAGACCTACCATATAAGTGTATTTGTAATTCTTTAACAATCAAATGATAATCATTTTGCTGTCAATGTTGCAAGGTATGCAGATCCTTTGATTTATACTGTTTTTTTTTTTTGAAAAATAGTTTATTGGACAACTGTGCAACATTTACATACATTATCGCAAAATATATCTAAACATGTTAGGACAACATTTAACATATTACATTTTGAAACAATTCAACCGTGATAAAGTAAATCAATTATAGCCTTAAGGCGTCCTGCTAGTGACCATTTTAAAAGGGTGGATGTCCCTGCTCTAAAATTTCCAGGATATACCACATAGTGTGAGATATGGCCTGTCGCAGAGGGGTTTTAACCGGCTCGTCTAGCATCTGAATGTAGGGGAGCCATACGCTGAAGAATTTAGCTATTTTATTCTCCTTATCTAGAAGCATTTCTAGCCACTCCATATGGAACAGGTATGACAGTCTTGGTACAAATAAAGCTATGGATAATGAGTCAGTGGCTATCCATTGTGATAATATGGTTTTCTTGCCTGCCGCTGCTATTTTGGTCAGTAACTGGCGCTGTCCTGTCGTCAGCTTGTGAGCAGAATGCGTCGGGTGTATGTCCCACATGACCCACTCCGGGGAAATATCTAATGTGAGGTGTAATCTGTCTTTTATAAAGGTGTGTATTAAGCCCCAGAACTTGTTCACTTCATGGCAACTCCACATGCAATGATAGATGTCTGCGTCCATCATGCCGCATTTAAAGCATTTAGAGTCAGACGCTGTCCCCATTTGCATCCTTAGCTTAGGTGTGATGTAGGATCGATGTAAGAGTTGGTAGTTCATTTCAGCATATGACGCTGATATAAGAGTCTTATTGATCCTGTTAAAAGCCTTAAGCATGGTGGAGGTGTCAAGAGATGGGAAATCTGTTATCCATTTTACCATCCCTGTCTGTGTAGATTCCCAATCAATAGACTTTTTGGTGTATGCGTAGAGCAATGCGGTGTAGGGTTGAATCCTTGGCATCGACTGTAAAGTGATATCCAGTGGATTATTCCAATCCTCTGTAGTCATAATGGCCATAGATTTGTTTACATAACTCCGTATCTGGAAGTATATGAATAACGGAATCTTAACTTGTGGGAAACTATCACAAAGGTGAGAATATGTGATGACCTGTCGAGTATCTCTACAAATCATCTGGTAAAGCAACCTGATACCTTCTCCTGCCAGGGCTGTCAATGTTGTGCGTACTGTGGTCCCCTGAAAGTCAGTATTGTGAGTCAGGGGTAGGAAAGTCGTGTTGTAGCTGGATACACCCATCCTTGAGCGTGTCTGCCTCCAGGCCGCGCAAGTCGATGTCAGTAGTATATTGTTTTTAACCTGGGGTGGAAAGGCCGATGGACGCATGTGTAGTAAACTGACAAGAGAGAGCTCAGGGCAGAAAGCCTGCTCCAGGCCGAATTTAGCAAAGGTTTCTGTCTCATGTATCCAATCGATAGCGTATCGATAATTCACGGCTAGCGTGTAACTTTTAATGCAAGGTAAGTTGACACCTCCTAATTTTTGTGATTGACTTAGTTTAAACAGGGAGATCCTAGGCTTTTTATGTGCCCAAATGAATTCACTGCAGGCCTTGTTTAAGATCTTTAAGTCTGTCTCCGATATTAATAGAGGTAGCATTTGGATGGGATATAGCAGTCTCGGGAAAGAAATCATTTTAATTAAGTGACAGTGTCCTAAGTAGGACAGGGGCAAGTGTTTCCATGTTTGAAAATCATTCAACATGCGAGTTATTATTCGTGGGAAATTATATTTATAAAGGTCTGACGGGTGAACCGGAATCTGAAGACCTAAGTATACGATTGAGTTGCACGCCCATCGGAAAGGGAACTGTAAATCTCATCCGTGAGTGGCCTTTGGATGTAGTGCCAATGCTTCCGTCTTGGATTTATTAATTTTAAACCCTGAGATCGACTCGAAGGTCGCTAGTAAAGACAATAGGTTAGGGAATGCGTGTTGAGGGTTTGAAAAATACAATAATAGGTCATCTGCGTAAGCCGTGACCTTAAGGTTGTGACTGCCAATTCCAATCCCTTGCCAATCAGAGTTTAAATAACAATGTCTAATAAGTGGGTCTAATGCCAGGTCGAAAAGGAGTGGTGACAAGGGGCATCATTGTCTCGTTCCTCTATGTTATGTAAATGTGTCTGTGTTCAGTCCGTTCACTGTGATGAACGCAGAGGGTGTGTCGTATATAGTTCGGAAGAATTTTACAAAGTCAGCTCCAAATCTCTGCCAGTGGAGCACCCTCAGCAGATGGGGCCATGACACCCGATCAAACGCCTTATCTGCGTCGCAGCTCACTATCAAGGATTTTCCATCTGGCAGCCCAGCCGATACTGTCAAAGCAGCTATCAACTGTCTGATATTATGTACTGATGTCCTCCCTTTCACAAAGCCAGTCTGTGCTGGATGTAGTAGTGTGGGCAACACCTCTTGTAGCCTATGTGCTATGAGTGTCGTTAAAATCTTGAAATCCTGATTTAGGAGTGAGATCGGACGATATGAGTGGACTAGAGTAGGGTCTTTTCCTGGTTTTGGCAGAACTATCATGCGTGCATGGTTGAAAGCGCGCGGGGCGGCTCCGCCTGCCAGGATAAAATTAAATAGGGCTAATAAGTGGGGAGTGACATGGGGCAGCAGCAGTTTGTAGTATTCTGCACTCAGACCATCTGGACCTGGGGATTTTCCATTAGCTAATTGTTTAATTACTGTTATCAGTTCTATATCAGAGACGGGAGACATAAGGGAGTTTCTATTTTCCGCCGTTAGTGTGGGAGCCTCTGCCGATCGTAAGAAGTTCATGCCGTTAATAGGGTCGTCTGGTGGTGCCGTGTATAGTTCCTTGTAGTAAGATAAAAAGGAGTCAGCGATTACCGTCGGGTCGGAGGATAATTGGGTATTTGACTGGATAGCGAGAATGCGTGAAGTGGGTTGTTGACCACGAACTACATTTGCCAGTAGCTTGCCGGCTTTGTTACCCCACTTAAAGTATTTATGTTTTTGGAAATCTAAAGCATATTGAACTCTCTCTGTGCATAGAGTGTCATAAAGAAGTTTAGTCTCGATATAAATTCTGCGATTATCTTCCGTCGGGGAAGTCAGCAGCGTCGCGTAGGAGTTTGTCAGTGTTAGGCCTAAGTCATGAAACCTTTGATTGAGGCGTTTGCGCTTACCCGCAACGTACGCAATGATGAAACCCCGCACTACCGGCTTGGAGGCAGACCAGAAAAGACCAATGTCATCCACATGTTGTGCGTTGTCTTTGGCATAATTAAGAAAGTGAGTTTCTAAGTATGATTTGAAATCAGGAGATGTATAGAGGTGTGAGGGAAATCTCCAATTGAAGGAGGTTTGTTTAGGAGATTGTAGGTCTAGTGTGAACCATGTGGGTGCGTGGTCCGATATGGCGATATTTTCTATTTTTGAATCCCGTAACCTAGGAAGCAGTCCCGTTGTTAGTAACCAATAATGTATTCTAGTGGACGTGTCATGTGGGTGAGAATAAAAGGTGTATGCACGGTCAACTGGGTGTTGTTGTCGCCATGGATCTATTAACTGGAGTGAGGTCAGCCAAAGTTGCAGTGATGCTGGAATGGAATAATTGCGTCCACCCGAAGCGCCTGACCTATCCAGGGCTGGTTGCAGTGTGGAGTTAAAATCCCCGCCAATGATCAGATGGCCCTCCGCCCATTCCTGCAATCGGACATAAACGTTGGTAAAGAATATATTGTGATCTGAGTTCGGTGCATATATGGATACTAATGTGTATAGCTCCCCCTCTAATTGTACCTTTAGGAATAGGAATCTGCCGTCTACATCTTCTAAGGTGTCTAGAATGTTATAACTCAGAGATTTATGGAATATAATCACTACCCCTCGCTTCTTGGAGGTATATGATGCCGAGCTAAATCTCTGTATCTAACTGTCTCTAAGTACGTTGTGGTCCCCTGTTTTCCAATGAGTTTCCTGTAGCATCGCCACATCCGGTCGCAGGTGTTTAAGGTGCTGCAGTATTTTCCTTCGCTTAATCGGGGTGTTAAGACCTTCTACGTTCCATGTAAGGAATTTTAGACTCTTCTTAAGCTCTAGTGAGGTTGTCATGTTAACTAAATATCTATCCGATGCCCGTCCTGACGGACGCGTTCAGTGTTTTTGAAATGAATTGTGGAGTCCCCCATGTCCCAGCGCGCATGGTGACTCGACCTATAGCAAAAGTAATAAATCCTTGTCCTAACATCATTCCTAACAATAAGTGCAAACATTGTATTACAGTATGTCCATTTTCCATCTTTTTTTGAACCCATAACAGTAGTCTGGCTGACTTACTATATACTAGTAGTGTAACTCCGATCAGAATAGGGGATGGGTGGTTGGGTAGTGGGAGGGGCGGGAAAGAAAAGGGTAAGGAAAGGAAAAGGAAGGAAGGGGAATGAGAAGATGAGAAGGCCCCACGTTTTGCCAATTTAAGGGCAAATATTCCTGTAATAAACCAAACCAATTGAACATTAATGATCGACCATACATTACCAATCACGACCTCCATAAGGGAGACAATACAGATGTTAGCTCCGTAGTGGAGTTTATGGTCAGTCTCGTTCCTTGGAGGCATGTGAGGAGCGGCTCCGCACTGATTCTGCAAAAGTCTTTGCCTCTGGGGGTGAATCAAACAGGTACGTCTTGCCGTTGTGTTGAGCTCGAAGTTTAGCCGGGTAAAGCAAGGCAAATCTTATGCCCTCCTCGAACAAGATCTTGCAGTAAGGGGAGAATTCTCTCCTTTTCATGGCTACACCGTAAGAGAAGTCCTGGAATAGAAGCAGCTTGTCTCCGTGGTAGAAAAGTTCCTGAGCTTTACGGTATGCATCCAACACCTTGACTTTGTCTGTGTAGTTGAGAAATTTGAATATGACCGGCCTAGGTCTCCGCCGGTCCGTCTGGAGGTCCGGGCCTATACGGTGTGCTCTTTCAATTGCCAACGATTCCCCTTCTGTCAGGCAGCCCAATTCCATCGGCAACCAGGAAGAGACCAGGGCCATCTACTCTTTCGGTCTAACGGATTCTGGTAAGCCGATCATACGAAGATTGTTTCGACGATTGCGATTTTCTAAATCTTCTAGCTTCTCTTGTATCGCGGAGATGGTGGACGCTTGGGAATCAATTTCCGCTCGGGCGGTGGTCATGTCATCTTCCAGGTTTGAAACCCTTTGTTCAGCTTCATCAAGTCGTGTGCTGTGTTCCTTTAACTGCGTCATGGTGGATTCAATGGCGTCTTTCAGCCCAGCCAGTTTTTTGTCTAGCAATGGCGATAATATGTCTGAGATTTCCTGTGCTCTGGCCACTGCGTCCACGGTGTATCTAGCAGAATCTGGTACACCATCTAGGACATTAGCCGAGGGCGACGGGGGTGGCGAGTTAATTGAGGCGGAGGCTGATGCCCTGGTGTCTTTAGTTTTTGCCGGCGCCGAGCCGCGGCCTCCTCTCTGTGTCTTGGCCACGTATTTATCCATAGAAGCGCGGTATAAACACTTTTCAGTGAGACAGTTAGTATAGTGAGATATCCTGCCCTGCAGGGAGTAAATGCGAGCGTGTGCTTGCTGCGTTCAGCGCAGTGGATCGACACTGTTCAGCCTGTGTATGCTCTGAGTCCAGCAGCCCTTGGGATCGTGTAATGTGTTACTGATATTCCAAATGTGTAGGGAGTTCCAAATGTGCAGGATTGGTTTAGTGGATGTTTATCTCATCCTCCTCTTAACTGGTGTTCAGAGGCGCCACGGGCCACGCTTCACGTGGGCCTGCGTGTATTATTTGGGGATGGCTGAGTAAGTGGCTGTGTCACATCGATGAAGTGTCACTGTCCAGAGTGGCTTGATTTCCCCTCCGTTCACTTGTATGTTTTGCGCCCCGTGGAGGTAACTGGGGTAGGAGGGGGGAGGGGGAGAGTCCGGCCCAGCACACTATCCCCGCCGTAGGTCGGGCTCTCTTTCCCGACGGGCACACACAGGCGGCTTCACCGTCAGCGGCACAGGGCTTGTGCGCCGATCAGACCCTCTCCCTGCAGTCTCCTCAGGCGGGGGTTCGTAGCGGGACGGGAGCCGTGGGATGCCCGGCCACCTCCAAGATGGCGGCCGTTGGCAGTGCGCACCACAACTGGCGCTCGGATTCCGGGAAGATCAGGCGGTGGGGAGCCGGGAGGACTATACCCCTTTGCCTCGTGGAGGCAACTGGGGTAGGAGGGGGGAGGGGGGGAGAGTCAGGCCCAGCTCACTCACCCCGCCGTAGGTCAGGCTCTTTTTCCCGACGGGCACACACAGGCTACTTCACCGTCAGCGGCAGCGGCGCAGGGCTTGTGCGCCGGTCTGATCCTCTCCCTGCAGTCTCCTCAGGCGGGGGTTTGTAGCGGGACGGGAGCCGTGGGAAGCCCGGCCACCTCCAAGATGGCGGCCGCGGGCAGTGTGCACCACAACTGGCGCTCGGATTCCGGGGAAATCAGGCGGTGGGGAGCCGGGAGGACTATTCCCTCTTGCCCACCAGTATCTCCGCTGGCCCCTGATATTGTTTTGGGGCGCAGGTCCCGGTATAAAGACCCTCGAATCCTGCTCGAGGTGTCCGGGATCGGAGAGCTCTTTTAAAACTCGGCCTGCTGCGGGTCCGCCCACCGTAAGTCGATTTATACTGTTTTTACTGCAGTCACATACTATGAGCTCCCGGCATTAGTGAGACTGAGAACAGCTTGTAAGGAACATCTGTTGTTTCCTTACAATACTATTCCCGCCGATGGTAGCTATTCAGCACTGCTTATAATCACGTTTCTTTTCCAAGACTCTTTAGACTAGAGTCCTGTATCAGCGCCGTGTGCTATGTATGTTGACTGGTTGTCTCTTCATGCTGGACTGACAGCAAATCAGCAATCACTTCCAGGTTTACTGTGATTACAGTGTAATCGTTATGGCTGAATCGTGGTGATAACTCGTGACTCATTTCATTCCCGCGCCTGCCGGTTACATAAAACAAAGGAGTAACAGAAAGTCTTGGAGGTTTTTTATTTTTTTATTTTTTTTTGGGGGGGGGGTTTAAATGACATAAACCAATCAGGAGATTGGGCGTCTTTAACTTAGCCAATGACAACTCAACACTGTGCATAAATAGAGACGTTAGCGGCAGCTCCCGTTCATTCTTGCTTCGTTTTATTATATCTCTGTAGAGTATATTTGGGACTGTGCCTGGGCCCAGTTGTTGTTGGATGCCCTGGAGAACGAACTGAAAAACTCTGTGCCAAGGAACTGCCTCACGTACCATTCGGTGCTCTACGGACTTTTCCCTGGCACCCACACCGTTGGGGCGATCCAGGAAGCCTGGCGCCTTATGAACTGTATGAAGGACGCTTCGTGGCTAGCCAGGAACCGCCTCATTCTGCGGAGGGAGAGGATGTCCACCCAGGACTGTTGCAGGCTGGTTCACAGCTTGCTCAGAGACTATTCCATCATGGACAGCCCTGAGGAAGAAGAGGACTAAAAACCCCCTTTTTCTGCCCCTCTCCCCTTGTTTGAACTGAATAATGAGACTTTGGGACCGTGGCCCCTTCCCCCTCACTCACAATGTCTGTTGTTTTATTGATGTCTTTCTATTTATTGCCCCTCCCCTTATATGTGTCTCTCCTTCAATAAAGCTTCGGGCATGTGACTCACCCTCCCTCACCCTCCTACCCTCCACACCCATAGCCTTATTAACTGTTGTGTTATTGTATCGTTTAAATGCATAGTGCAGTCTGAGAACTATAGTATAGGCTACAGGCCTGCGCCGTAGTTCTTCGACTGCACTATACCGTCTGCATCTGTACTGTGTTTTGGCCTGTGCTGCGACACGGTGCTTATGTTTGTCAATGTACTCGTATGTTTTTTGCTTCTTTATGCCAATAAAGACTGCTTTTTCAATCAAAAAATAGGAAAATGGCCAGGACCAAGCAGACCGCTCGCAAGTCTACTGGAGGGAAAGCTCCCCGAAAACAGCTGGCAACTGAAGCCGCCCGGAAGAGCGCCCCAGCTACTGGCGGTGTGAAGAAGCCTCACCGCTACCGTCCAGGGACCGTTGCTCTTCGAGAGATCCGCCGCTACCCGAAGTCAACAGAGCTGCTGATCCGCAAGCTGCACTTCCAGCGGCTGGTGCGGGAGATCGCCCAGGACTTCAAGACCGACCTGCGCTTCCAGAGCACCGACGTCATGGCCCTACAAGAGGCCAGCGAGGCAAATCTGGTGGGGCTGTTCGAGGACACCAACCTGTGCGCCATCCACGCCAAGAGGGTGACCATCATGCCCAAAGACATCCAGCTGGCCCGCAGGATCCGAGGGGAGAGGGCATAGATACTCGGCACTCCTATACAAGCATCAACACAAAGGCTCTTTTCAGAGACACCAAATCTTCCTATGAACTAGCTGAAGCATAAGCATATTGGTGTTTAATAGGAAGAATGTTAAATCCTTCCTCTGCACGGGCTCCCTATAGTTAGTAGTCACACAGCTCCCGGCCCCTGATCTGCAATAACCCTCACCATCCTTCCTTCAAGCTTGCCACTGCCCTGACTGCAGTAAGGAGTCTCCTCTATACGGCGTGCAGTCAGGGCACGGTCTAGATGTAGCTACAGTAGAACTCTACCTATAGATCTAGCACCTAGGCTCTCCAGTACTTTATCTGGGGGCTGAGCTTTTAGCTGTGCCGCTCCGACTCTATGAAACTTCCCGCTTAGTTTGAGAGGCCCCCACTCTAGTGTCTTTCGAAACAGACTCAAGATCTTCCTACACATCCCTTTACTATCTCCTGCTCTCAGTATTGTATGAAAAGCTTTTCTGTGCTATATTATATTCATTCTATTTAGCAACTTGAGTGGTACTGGAGGCAGAGCGCTACATAAAATAAATTACTGGATGTCTGCGGGATAATAAGGCAATGCTACAAGTTACTTCTAATTGATTTCCCTTCAGTATTATAGCGCACACAATTGGCACTCCCTCCTATCCCGCTACACTTGGCTAATGAATCCCAGCTTATAGCCATGAATCAGCTCTTTGGGGTCAGGGTGGGTGGCTCTGAAAAGAGCCTTTGTGTTGCGGGGACAAGTAGCTGTAAAATCACTTGCTCTTGGCCGGTTTGTGGCTCTCGGTCTTCTTGGGCAGCAGCACGGCCTGGATGTTGGGCAGAACGCCTCCCTGGGCGATGGTCACACCACCGAGCAGCTTGTTGAGCTCTTCGTCGTTGCGCACAGCCAGCTGCAGGTGGCGGGGGATGATGCGGGTCTTCTTGTTGTCACGGGCGGCGTTTCCGGCGAGCTCCAGGATCTCAGCCGTCAGATATTCCAGCACCGCGGCCAGATAGACCGGGGCACCGGCTCCCACTCGCTCAGCATAGTTTCCTTTCCTCAGCAGACGGTGAACGCTACCGACTGGGAACTGGAGACCGGCCCGGGATGAGCGAGTCTTTGCCTTAGCCCGGGTCTTGCCGCCTTGTTTCCCTCTTCCAGACATGCTTGCGAGATTCAATGAGATTAAAAGCTCTTTTTTTAACAAAAACACTTTGTGAAAACACTGCCCTCCTCTTACATATATACTCAGAAGCGACATGCTGCTTGCTCTGTGATTTGGTCTGCTTACAAGCTAACCAATGCAGCTCAACTTCATCCACAGACCAATCCGCAAAAAGAAGGGTGGGGTTAAGATGCCTACCAGTGTCACATGACACGTCTACCCAATAGTGTAGCTTGCATTGGTGATGCCTCGTTTGCATAAGCTGCCTATAAATAAAACAGATGTGGGAAGTGGTCACACAGAGTTTCTGCATTGTGTCGTGACTGTCGTCAAAGAAATTCTCCAGAATGCCTGATCCAGCAAAGTCTGCTCCAGCGCCTAAAGGCCCATACACATTAGACAATGTCATCGTCTAATGTTTCCCCCTCGGGCCGGCCGGCGGCCGACTGTACACACTGAGCGATATGACAGCTCATTTATTTATTTATTTATTTATTTATTTATTAACAGTTTCTTATATAGCGCAGCAAATTCCGTTGCGCTTTACAATTTGAAATAACAATAACAAACTGGGTGATAACAGTCATAGAGGTAGGAAGGCCCTGCTCGCAAGCTTACAATCTATAGAGAAATAGGCATATGTACACAAGGAAAGGTGCTATCTATTGCATAGAATGAGAAGACATGTGAGGATATGTGTGGACTGTAAAGAGTGGATGTAATTTGATAGGAAGGTTTATGAAAGTTATGTGGGCGGTTCAGGAATTTGATACGCTTGCCTAAAGAGGTGAGTTTTGAGGGAACGCTTGAAGGTTTGGAGACTAGAGGAGAGTCTTATTGTCATATCGCTCAGTGACGTCACGCCCCCGCCAGCGCTGCATGAAGGTCGTGGGCGACAGTCTACATCCTTCATGCATGCCCTACCGACAGCGACGATCGTTGCCGACCCGCGGGGCCGCGCATCGTTCATCGCTGGCGGCATACACACTTAATGATTAAATGAGCGACGTCGCTCAAGGAGGGGGAAAATGAGCGACGTCGCTCATTTAATCGTTAAGTGTGTACGGATCTTTAGAAAGGCTCTAAGAAAGCAGTGACCAAGACACAGAAGAAGGATGGGAAGAAGCGTAGGAAGAGCAGGAAGGAGAGTTACGCCATTTACGTCTACAAGGTGCTGAAGCAGGTGCACCCTGACACCGGCATCTCCTCCAAGGCTATGGGCATCATGAACTCCTTTGCCAATGACATCTTTGAGCGCATTGCCGGGGAAGCTTCCCGCCTGGCTCACTACAACAAGCGCTCCACCATCACCTCCCGAGAGATCCAGACTGCCGTACGCCTGCTGCTGCCGGGAGAGCTGGCCAAGCACGCCGTGTCCGAGGGCACCAAGGCTGTTACCAAGTACACCAGCGCCAAGTAATCTCCCCCTCCTCTAATCCACATCAACACAAAGGCTCTTCTAAGAGCCACCCACCTCCTCTCTAATCGGGCTGTGACTATGATGGGTATTCTATGTGCTACTTGCAAATCTGTCTTATGTATTTCAGTTCCTGATGTAGATCGGTCATATATATTCATCGTATTACAGATGCCACCATTAGTGCTTACATAATACAATCCATAGGCCTGTGTAGCTGCTGCAGAGCTAGAGAATTATTGTATCTTATTCCAATGTTACAAAGTATCAGTAGATTGTAGCAATTGGTCCCATTGTTAGTATTACTTTGAATCTCCTATAAACACAGTTGCTAAAAGGTTTTTTGTCTTTCAAGATGCCCTGTGTAGAATGCTATTGTTACTGTATCACTGCACGTGTAACACCGGGATCCAATCTCCGGTGTCACTGCAGGTATATTGCACCGAATCCATTATAAGACATCAGGTTCCGTTTAGCTGCATTTAATGAAAGGAGATCTTTATGATCGCACAATACAATGCTGGCTTAGGCACACATGCCAGCCGTGCTCCCTATAGTAACTGAGATACAGGGGTGGCTGAGCAGCAGTGTTCCGGAGCGGGATTGGCTGAGTGCAGTATCAGCGGCGCTCATAATTACAGGGAGAAGAGAGACTGAAGCGCAGAGCTGACACAAGGTACAGGAAGGAAACATTCTTCAAAGGAATAAAAGTAAAAGTACACTGAAGACATGATCTAAAACGGAAATTAATTACGTTTGGTGGAAATACATAAGGATTTCCTTACAATGAAATAAGCACAGCATAGCTTATGAGGTTCAAAGTATAAAAATGGGGTCCAAGATGGTCTAAGAGATTCTTATCTGTTGTCAAATTTTATGTTTCTATGTTTAAGCCCTTCCTTTGGTGTACAAGTGTGCAAATGCATGTGCAAGGCCTCATAGTCCAACAGTGTGCAATAATACAATATATTATAAATACCATAAAAAAAATAGAGTAGTATATCTGCCTTTAATGCAACATTCACAATATTAATATTTATCATCTGGTTATTAAAGCATTAAGCATACATTTATATGGTAGGCATCACTTGTCATATTGTGAGAAACTTTAGACTCAGCAGAAATAAATGTACATGAACTGGGGACAATATAGGAAACAATAAATAGTGTTATACAATTGTTACTATTCTGTTGAAACATTAGTGGAAACTATCAGTATCAAAGTATCAACTTTGACCACAAGCTAAACTTCATAATTCTGAGAATGTTCATGAGGAAAATAGAGGGGAGAGTAATGGGGATTACAAAAAGGTTCTCTCGGTGGAAATAACAATCAGATTATGTACAATAGTAAAAGCACAGTACATTATCTATCTATCTATCTATCTATCTATCTATCTATCTATCTATCTATCTATCTATCTATCTATCTATCTATCTGTCTGTCTATTATTTTAATTGCTACTTTTTATGCAAATTCAAGTATTTAATTAGCATTTCCCTTACGCTTGAAAAAAACAACAGATAAGAATTGATTCAATTCATATTTTATGGCGATTAATAGAGTTTACAGCTGTTGAAAGGGAACACAGTATATTATTTTCAGAACAATGTATATTCGTAGCCCAGAATGAATGTGAATTAAGACTTAATATAAAATTTAATGTAATGTTAATAACTCACCCTTTTCCATTGTGCATTATAACAACAGTGAGTGCTCCTCCTTTTTTTAATTTTATTTGTTTTTACACTTCATCCAAGAGAGATCAGACGTCTTGACCACTGTTCTGGCTCAGGTTTGTCCTGGACTTGTCATTCTGTGAAGCCTTTTTATATCTAAAGCCATCCTCCCCATAGAAATCCACCAGGTCAGAAGGCCAGCAGTTGGCATATTCACCATTTATAGCACATTAGATTTAAAAAGACAACCATCAGCGGGTTTGATGTGTCAGTACTGGCAGACCACCACTTCCCCACTCCTGATTAGCTGTGATGTACTATTTTGATTATTTTTAGGATTTGTACAGAAATCGTGAGTTGCATTTACTAT
>NC_086449.1:83043800-83048800 GCF_028390025.1 Pseudophryne corroboree | reverse complement strand
TCCACGGCTGTAGCTACCTCTGTGTCGGCACTCGGCAGTCCATCCATAATTGTATACTAGTATCCATCCATCTCCATTGTTTACCTGAGGTGCCTTTTAGTTGTGCCTATTAAAATATGGAGAACAAAAATGTTGAGGTTCCAAAATTAGGGAAAGATCAAGATCCACTTCCACCTCGTGCTGAAGCTGCTGCCACTAGTCATGGCCGAGACGATGAAATGCCAGCAACGTTGTCTGCCAAGGCCGATGCCCAATGTCATAGTACAGAGCATGTCAAATCCAAAACACCAAATATCAGTAAAAAAAGGACTCCAAAACCTAAAATAAAATTGTCGGAGGAGAAGCGTAAACTTGCCAATATGCCATTTACCACACGGAGTGGCAAGGAACGGCTGAGGCCCTGGCCTATGTTCATGGCTAGTGGTTCAGCTTCACATGAGGATGGAAGCACTCAGCCTCTCGCTAGAAAAATGAAAAGACTCAAGCTGGCAAAAGCAGTAGCACCGCAAAGAACTGTGCGTTCTTCGAAATCCCAAATCCACAAGGAGAGTCCGACTCCAATTGTGTCGGTTGCGATGCCTGACCTTCCCAACACTGGACGTGAAGAGCATGCGCCTTCCACCATTTGCACGCCCCCTGCAAGTGATGGAAGGAGCACCCGCAGTCCAGTTCCTGATAGTCAGATTGAAGATGTCAGTGTTGAAGTACACCAGGATGAGGAGGATATGGGTGTTGCTGGCGCTGGGGAGGAAATTGACCAGGAGGATTCTGATGGTGAGGTGGTTTGTTTAAGTCAGGCACCCGGGGAGACACCTGTTGTCCGTGGGAGGAATATGGCCGTTGACATGCCTGGTGAAAATACCAAAAAAATCAGCTCTTCGGTGTGGAAGTATTTCACCAGAAATGCGGACAACAGGTGTCAAGCCGTGTGTTCCCTTTGTCAAGCTGTAATAAGTAGGGGTAAGGACGTTAACCACCTCGGAACATCCTCCCTTATACGTCACCTGCAGCGCATTCATAATAAGTCAGTGACAAGTTCAAAAACTTGGGCCGACAGCGGAAGCAGTCCACTGACCAGTAAATCCCTTCCTCTTGTAACCAAGCTCACGCAAACCACCCCACCAACTCCCTCAGTGTCAATTTCCTCCTTCCCCAGGAATGCCAATAGTCCTGCAGGCCATGTCACTGGCAATTCTGATGATTCCTCTCCTGCCTGGGATTCCTCCGATGCATCCTTGCGTGTAACGCCTACTGCTGCTGGCGCTGCTGTTGTTGCTGCTGGGAGTCGATGGTCATCCCAGAGGGGAAGTCGTAAGACCACTTGTACTACTTCCACCAAGCAATTGACTGTCCAACAGTCCTTTGCGAGGAAGATGAAATATCACAGCAGTCATCCTACTGCAAAGCGGATAACTGAGGCCTTGACATCCTGGGTGGTGAGAAACGTGGTTCCGGTATCCATCATTACTGCAGAGCCAACTAGAGACTTGTTGGAGGTACTGTGTCCCCGGTACCAAATACCATCTAGGTTCCATTTCTCTAGGCAGGCGATACCGAAAATGTACACAGACCTCAGAAAAAGAGTCACCAGTGTCCTAAAAAATGCAGCTGTACCCAATGTCCACTTAACCACGGACATGTGGACAAGTGGAGCAGGGCAGGGTCAGGACTATATGACTGTGACAGCCCACTGGGTAGATGTATGGACTCCCGCCGCAAGAACAGCAGCGGCGGCACCAGTAGCAGCATCTCGCAAACGCCAACTCTTTCCTAGGCAGGCTACGCTTTGTATCACCGGTTTCCAGAATACGCACACAGCTGAAAACCTCTTACGGCAACTGAGGAAGATCATCGCGGAATGGCTTACCCCAATTGGACTCTCCTGTGGATTTGTGGCATCGGACAACGCCAGCAATATTGTGTGTGCATTAAATCTGGGCAAATTCCAGCACGTCCCATGTTTTGCACATACCTTGAATTTGGTGGTGCAGAATTTTTTAAAAAACGACAGGGGCGTGCAAGAGATGCTGTCGGTGGCCAGAAGAATTGCGGGACACTTTCGGCGTACAGGCACCACGTACAGAAAACTGGAGCACCACCAAAAACTACTGAACCTGCCCTGCCATCATCTGAAGCAAGAAGTGGTAACGAGGTGGAATTCAACCCTCTATATGCTTCAGAGGTTGGAGGAGCAGCAAAAGGCCATTCAAGCCTATACAATTGAGCACGATATAGGAGGTGGAATGCACCTGTCTCAAGCGCAGTGGAGAATGATTTCAACGTTGTGCAAGGTTCTGATGCCCTTTGAACTTGCCACACGTGAAGTCAGTTCAGACACTGCCAGCCTGAGTCAGGTCATTCCCCTCATCAGGCTTTTGCAGAAGAAGCTGGAGACATTGAAGGAGGAGCTAACACGGAGCGATTCCGCTAGGCATGTGGGACTTGTGGATGGAGCCCTTAATTCGCTTAACAAGGATTCACGGGTGGTCAATCTGTTGAAATCAGAGCACTACATTTTGGCCACCGTGCTCGATCCTAGATTTAAAGCCTACCTTGGATCTCTCTTTCCGGCAGACACAAGTCTGCTGGGGTTGAAAGACCTGCTGGTGAGAAAATTGTCAAGTCAAGCGGAACGCGACCTGTCAACAACATCTCCTCCTTCACATTCTCCCGCAACTGGGGGTGCGAGGAAAAGGCTCAGAATTCCGAGCCCACCCGCTGGCGGTGATGCAGGGCAGTCTGGAGCGACTGCTGATGCTGACATCTGGTCCGGACTGAAGGACCTGACAACGATTACGGACATGTCGTCTACTGTCACTGCATATGATTCTCTCACCATTGAAAGAATGGTGGAGGATTATATGAGTGACCGCATCCAAGTAGGCACGTCACACAGTCCGTACTTATACTGGCAGGAAAAAGAGGAAATTTGGAGGCCCTTGCACAAACTGGCTTTATTCTACCTAAGTTGCCCTCCCACAAGTGTGTACTCCGAAAGAGTGTTTAGTGCCGCCGCTCACCTTGTCAGCAATCGGCGTACGAGGTTACATCCAGAAAATGTGGAGAAGATGATGTTCATTAAAATGAATTATAATCAATTCCTCCGTGGAGACATTCACCAGCAGCAATTGCCTCCACAAAGTACACAGGGTGCTGAGATGGTGGATTCCAGTGGGGACGAATTGATAATCTGTGAGGAGGGGGATGTACACGGTGATATATCGGAGGATGATGATGAGGTGGACATCTTGCCTCTGTAGAGCCAGTTTGTGCAAGGAGAGATTAATTGCTTCTTTTTTGGGGGGGGTCCAAACCAACCCGTCATATCAGTCACAGTCGTGTGGCAGACCCTGTCACTGAAATGATGGGTTGGTTAAAGTGTGCATGTCCTGTTTATACAACATAAGGGTGGGTGGGAGGGCCCAAGGACAATTCCATCTTGCACCTCTTTTTTCTTTTCTTTTTCTTTGCGTCATGTGCTGTTTGGGGAGGGTTTTTTGGAAGGGCCATCCTGCGTGACACTGCAGTGACACTCCTAGATGGGCCCGGTGTTTGTGTCGGCCACTAGGGTCGCTTATCTTACTCACACAGTCAGCTACCTCATTGCGCCTCTTTTTTTCTTTGCGTCATGTGCTGTTTGGGGAGGGTTTTTTGGAAGGGACATCCTGCGTGACACTGCAGTGCCACTCCTAGATGGGCCCGGTGTTTGTGTCGGCCACTAGGGTCGCTTATCTTACTCACACAGTCAGCTACCTCATTGCGCCTCTTTTTTTCTTTGCGTCATGTGCTGTTTGGGGAGGGTTTTTTGGAAGGGACATCCTGCGTGACACTGCAGTGCCACTCCTAGATGGGCCCGGTGTTTGTGTCGGCCACTAGGGTCGCTTATCTTACTCACACAGCTACCTCATTGCGCCTCTTTTTTTCTTTGCGTCATGTGCTGTTTGGGGAGGGTTTTTTGGAAGGGCCATCCTGCGTGACACTGCAGTGCCACTCCTAGATGGGCACGGTGTTTGTGTCGGCCACTAGGGTCGCTTATCTTACTCACACAGCTACCTCATTGCGCCTCTTTTTTTCTTTGCGTCATGTGCTGTTTGGGGAGGGTTTTTTGGAAGGGCCATCCTGCGTGACACTGCAGTGCCACTCCTAGATGGGCACGGTGTTTGTGTCGGCCACTAGGGTCGCTTAGCTTAGTCATCCAGCGACCTAGGTGCAAATTTTAGGACTAAAAATAATATTGTGAGGTGTGAGGTATTCAGAATAGACTGAAAATGAGTGGAAATTATGGTTTTTGAGGTTAATAATACTTTGGGATCAAAATGACCCCCAAATTCTATGATTTAAGCTGTTTTTTAGGGTTTTTTGAAAAAAAAACACCCGAATCCAAAACACACCCGAATCCGACAAAAAAAATTTGGTGAGGTTTTGCCAAAACGCGGTCGAACCCAAAACACGGCCGCGGAACCGAACCCAAAACCAAAACCCGAAAAATTTCAGGCGCTCATCTCTAGTATATACTCGAGTATAAGCCGACTTTTTCAGCACTTTTTTTTGTGCTGAAAAAGCCACCTCGGCTTATACTCGAGTCAGTGGCAGTGCAGTGTGACAGGCAGAGCAGTGTGAAGGAGGGACACGGAGCGCACAGCGCGCGCCTCTCCTGTGTCCCTCCTGCATCTCCGGCGGCAGCGGCGGGTCTATTAAAGGAAGTACCCGTTCGTGACCCATGATCACGAACCGGCACTTCCTTTAATAGACCCGCCACGGCCGCCGGAGATGCAGGACGGACACAGGAGAGGCGCGCGCTGTGCGCTCCGTGTCCCTCCTGCAGAAGATAGCGTGGGATCGACGGAGGGGTAAGTAACAGGCACTGGGGGAGGGGGCATAAGTGGCAGCATGAGGGGCATATGTGGCAGCATGAGGGGCATATCTGGCAGCATGAGGGGCATATCTGGCAGCATGAGGGCATATCTGGCACTGTGGGGCATATCTGGCAGCATGAGGGT